>NW_027272986.1:0-74090 GCF_040938485.1 Diadema antillarum
TTGAAAAAAAAGCATATCATGTAGACTTTGTTTAAAGTCCCTACCGGGATTGGGTTGGGGTTGAACACTTTTTCAGAAATTAGGGGCGCAATTTCGCGCTTGCCCCGGGCGCCGTTTCCCCTAGATACGCCACTGAGTGCATGTAGTAGTCTTGGCGCAGACTCCTTAACGCTCAACAAGGGTTTGTGCCTGCAAACTACCCGTTAAAGCCTGGGACCCAGGGTAGTTTGCTTCCAGAAATTCACCACACACACACACACACACACACACACACACACACACACACACACATATTGGTTTCATTCAGCCGAAAAGGGTCATGGCTAATTTCTTTTGCAATGGAAGTAGTACCCATCGGATATCCAAAATACCAAAGTCAGATATTTTATCCTGCACGGGGCCCCAGACAGTAGCTCCAAAGTGTTTTGCTTTATTTTCTTTATTGTTTGCATCTCTTCTTCTTCTTAAATATTCGCTCCTTCGTCTTCATTTTCGCGACAACGACAACGTCCTCCTCATCATCATCAGTTTTGCTGTTCTGGCAAACATTTTCCAGCGTATCGGCTACGTTCGATTTTAGAGCGGCGAGAGCAGAAGACATGCGTAATTGAGTCTGGGAAAGCATAGGAACAGCATAGCTAAAGCGGCCAACAGCGTTATCGAAGCAGGAATGAAGCGTCGTAGAAACAGGCCTTGATTTTATACGAGAGTAGAGAACTTAGTGAGAGCGTCGTTTAAAGCGGGAAGGTCGTGCTTTGATCAAGAAAGCGGCGCAGCAGCGGGACCATGTCGTCGGTGTCTACTTTAAGGCCCCGTCACACTACAGCGAATGCCTAACAAATGCCAAGCGGAAGCCCAACGAATTCGAAAATGTGAAGACAGTTTGCATGTCTGACGTTCTTTGAATTCATTAGCTATTTATAGGGATTCGCAGAGATACGCTGGAGATTTTGGACATGTTTAAAAAATAAAATCGGTTCCAGCGTATCTCTGCGAATCCCGACGAATAGCTAATGAATACAAAGAACGCCAAGCATGTTACGAACTATTCTAGTATTACCAATGGATGTTAATAATATATATTCAAATTTTCAAATTTATTGGACATACGTTGGACATTCGTTGGGCATTCGTTGGGCATTCGCTGTATAGTGTGACGGGGCCTTAAGACTACTTCCCGTTCTTGTGCCGCTGTTACTACGGTCAGAAAAACCTGGAATTGTTACGCTCATCCCGCGGTATTTATACTGTCACTGCTCTTTCCCGTTTGAGCTACGATTCAAATAGGTCAATCTTGATGGGGAGATGGGGAAGAAATTTTGAACCAGTTCAAACTTTCTTCCGATCTGTAAAATTGCCAGATCCAACCCCATCACCCAAACGCTGCTGCTACGATGCTCCCGGTCCCCGTACACTTTTTGCCGCTCTCTCCCGATCTGACGGATTGAATAGATCGGGATGCAGATCTTGATAGTGGTATTAGTGGGGACACTTTAGGAACACTCCGTGGGGCCCCGTACAGCTATATACTGGTTTCAGTTTTTTTGATACCTCGTTGAGCACTACTTCCATTGCAAAAGAAATTATAGCAGTGATTCTTTTCACTAGAATAAAATGATACGGAGCACTTTCAGCTACCGGCTGGGGGCCCCGTAAAGAATAAAATGACTGGATGGGTTTGTGTTTTACGTATCTCAGCTGTTAATTCCACTGCCAAGGAAAATAGGCATGCATGACTCTTTCACCTAAAAACACTTAATTCATATGGGGTGGGAATACCTTGGGGCTATACCTGTCAAGGGCCCTGCATCCGGGCCAATTTTGCACCTCTTTTAATCGAATTCTTTAATGTTGAATTAAATTTAGCAAAAATTTCGCCTAGATGACATGGTAGTTCAATGTCATAATCTCTTCATTCAAATTCCTTTTGAAACATTCACATTACCTCTAACCTTATTCTAAATATCATTTTTTCAACTGAAATCCATATATAAGACAAGCACCATTCCACTATCCGTTCATTCATAAATTCATAATGATATAGTCACGTGATCACATGCTGCGCTCGGTCATTCAAATTGATTTCTGGCCATCTAGTTTAACATGTTCTGCAGTCAATTAAACAGATATGTTCATGCTTGACCTCTTTCCTTATTTTCTTTCATCGTAGTTTATTGTTTTGTAAGCATCATAACATTTCATGTTTTCGTATTCGTTTAAGAGACTTTGACACCAGTTTTTTTTTTTTTTTTTTTTTTTTTTTTTTTTTTTTTTTTTTTTTTTTTTTTTTTTTACGTGCTTTTTGAATCCGAAGAAGTAAGAAGCCACAAGTTATCTGGCCGTTACGAGCGCTTTATTACGAGCGGTCGGCCAGTTCCAGGAAGTCAAGGTTATGATCCTCAAATGTTTGTTGTTTTTTTTTTTTAAATGATTCTTTCTGTGTCTTCTAGAGATATACGTCTGTATCTATTGTGCTGTCATGACTATAAAAAATGAAGTTAATCTGCATATCTGGTACACGTATTGGCCTATAATGACATGTATATGAAAGAGAAGGAGCGTTACAGAACAACCAAATCCAGTTTACTAGAGAAGAAGTATGATACTTTTACTGCTTTATAACAGTAATTTATAGATGAAACGAAAACACACATAGAAAGACACGTTAAAAATGATCTGAAACAAAGAAATAGCATGATTTGAATTTGAATGAACACGTTTGGAATGTGACTGTCTTTCGCGAAATTTAATGACTGAAATACCCTTTTCGACAAGTCAAGGCGTATTTCAATGAACGTAGGGTACCAGCCAATTTGAATACCCATTTTACGAATTCGAACCTTCTATCATTTAATGAACCGACAAAAGTGCGAAATTGGCTGGGAAAACCTAACTGGCTTTGATGTTTGGGCTATCTATGATGTAAACTAAGCCCTACTTCGATTGTAAAAGAAAAACAAGTATGACTCTTTTCAGATAAATGATGTCATAATAATTATGTGGGGGAGGGGCACTTTATGGCTACTATACTGGGCCCAGTACAGGATGAAATTACTGGTTTTCGTAATGGTCATCTGGGTTGTGCACTATACAAAAGTGTGCTTCCTTTGCAAATTTCTTGGGTGTTTTGCTACTGTAACCTATAGGACCCCGAAAACAGGATAAGATGACTTGCTTTGGTGTTTGTGATATCTCTGTTCAGTAGGCCCTGATATTTACGTTACAAAAGAATTTGTAAGACCATTTTCAGCTGATTCACAGTACATGTATAATGGATGGAACACTGTGGAGCTACTGTCTGGGGCTCTGTACAGGATAAAATAACTGGCCTTGGTGTGTTGAATATCTCTGATAGGTACTTTTTCCAGTGCAAAAGAGTTTGGGGCTATACTGTCTTGGGCCCCGTACAGGATAAAATAACTGGCTTTGGTATTTTGGATATCTCTGATGGGTACTACTTCCATCGCAAAAGAAATTAGCCGTGACCCTTTTCAGCTGAATGAAACTAATGTGTGTGTGTGTGTGTGTGTGTGTGTGTGTGTGTGTCTGTGTGTGTGTCTGTGTGCGTGTGTGTGCGTGTGTGTGCGTGTGTGTGTGTGTGTGTGTAGGGGTGCACTTTGGGGCTACTGTCTGGGGCCCCGTAATAACTGGCTTTAGTGTTTTGGATATCTCTGATGAGTATGCCTACTACTTCCGATTGCAAAAGAAAGAAGCCATGTCCCTTTTCAGCTGAATAAAATCAATGTGTGTGGGGGGGGGGGGGTGGGGAAGGGAGCAATTTGGGGCTACTGACTAGGACCCCGTGCAGGATAAAATAGCTGGCTTTGGTATTTTGGATATCTCTGATGGGTACTACTTCAATTGCAAAAGAAATTAGCCGTGACCCTTTTTCAGCTGAATGAAACTAATGTGTGTGTGTGGAGGGGGGGGGGGGCACTTTGGGGCTAAAGCACTGTCTGGGGCCCCATACAGGATAAAATAGCTGGCTTTGGTGTTTTGGATATCTCTGATGAGTACTACTTAAATTGCAAAAGAAATTAGCCGTGACCCTTTTCAGCTTAATGAAATCAATGTGTGTGGCGGTGGGGGAGGGGGAGGAGGGGGGGGGGCATTTTAGGCTACTGTCTGGGGCTCCGTGCAGGATAAAATAACTGGCTTTGGTATTTTGGATATCTCTGATGGGTGGTACTACTTCGATTGCAAAAGAAATTAGCCGTGACCCTTTTCAGCTGAATGAAACTAATGTGTGTGTGTGTGTGTGTGTGTGTGTGCCGGGGGGGGGGGGGGGGGGCTCCTTTGGGGCTACTGTCCGGGGCCCCGTACTGGATAGAATAGCTGGCATTTGGTATTTTTGATATCTCTGATGGGTGCACCTTCCATTGCAAAAGAAATTAGCCGTTACTCTTCTCAGCTGCACGAATAAAATCAATGTTTGTGTGTGTTTGTACGTATGGCCTATGGGGGTGGGGCACTTTGGGGCTACTGTCTGGGGCCCCGTATAGGATAAAATAGCTGGCATTGGTGTTTTAGATATCTCTGATGGGAACTACCTCCATTGCAAAAGAAATTAGCCGCGACTCTTTTCAACTGAATAAAATCAATGTTTGTGTGTGTTTGTACGTAGGGCCTATGGGGGTGGGGCCCTTTGGGGCTACTGTCTGGGGCCCCGTACAGGATAAAATAGCTGGCATTGGTGTTTTGGATATCTCTGATGGGAACTACTTCCATTGCAAAAGAATTTAGCCGTGACCCTTTTCAGCTGAATATCATCATATTTGCGGGGCCCTTTGGGGCTACTGTCTGGGGCCCCGTACAGGATAAAATAGCTGGCATTGCTGTTTTCATGATAAGTACACCTAAAGGAACAATATCCACCAACTTTTGTCCGTGACCCCCTTCGGCTGAATAAATCCATTTTTCGGGGTCCCTTTTTGTGGTCCCTAGGCTTACGGTACAGGATGTGACTTGCCAGCAATTCATTTTATTGACCCTTGGCCACATCCTTATATGATGAGACCATTAAAAAGTGTGACCCTTTTCAGCTGAATAAACCTTCTGGGCCCCCGGTCTATTAGGCCTTACCCTGTGATTTTCAATCAATTTGTCTTGTGCCAGGACCGGTATAGACGTAGGCCTACCTTCTGTCATCAGAAATCTGCAGCAATTTCAAATAAATCAGTCTTTTTTCCCCTCTGCTGCAGAGATGAACATTGTAGAAACACAGTGATTTGCAAACCAGTCTGCTCGGTGTCGTAGTCCTCCACTTGTGGTTTGTTCGATGTAGCGTTAGGCCTGTATCTAACGTTAGCCTAACTCTTCGTTAAGTTACGTCAATACAAAGATGCATAAATTGCCCTCGTTCTAAGAACTGAACTGAATAAAAATGTCTCTAGACTATTAACTCGCTTGATTTAGGCCATGTTTAGTGGAGTTAGAATCCTTATCCTCCAAAATCTTATCGACCTCGTCGTTGTTTATTATAGACAAAATGGGTTCCATTTTGAAATGTGAATCCAAACTTCGCGGGCCGAATGATACGTGCATTGTACGTAACGTTAGCTTCCCGAATTCCATCCAGGCGGGCCTAGCGCGTGACGCTACTCCGCGCCGCGCCGTCAACTCTCTCACGTAACGTGTGTGTGTGTGTGGGGGGGGGGTGAGTGAGAACAGATTATATCGATTCAGACTGCAGTTATCGATAGTAATCGTTTGCTCTTCCCAGTTACCGACGTGGTCCCACACCCTTATATTGGTGTAATTGTTTGTTTTTCAACCGTAAGAGGGCGACACACATGGAAAAAATATGTTCAGTTGACCAGTTGGTCAATATAACAAGCTGGGAAAATATAACATTTGCGATCTTCGCAAACAGGATCACGTGATGAGCTCTCGACCAATCACATACCAGAAACTGTCTAAGCCATCTAATATTTGGCATTGTGTTTACGTACTGTGCGTGTGTGTGCGTGTATGTACCTGTATTGTGTACTGTATACTCGCACAGTACACTCGTGGACGGTACTACTATAGATCTATACGGTAGATACCCCGGTATGCCCTTCGCGCGTTTCCAGTCGATCACAGCGCAACTGCAGCCCTATCGCCGCGCATGCAGTTAGCTGTTTATGTTTTCGTACGTATTGTACGTAGAAACGGTTCTACACATTATATTTACACTAGAGGGGCGACCGCATTCGGCGTCGTCTGGTCGGGCTATCTTCATCATACCGCTGTATCAAGCAGTATTTTGCTCGAATCGTAGAGAAAATTGCCCAGGAGAATCGTGTGGGTTTTTTTTCCCCATCCTAGACCCACAAAAGGATCGTGAAATATGCGCTGTATGGATGAAAAATCTCGGTAAAACGAAGCCGAACATAAAAATTAAAGCGTTGGGTTATGGCTATACGAGGACCATTGAGAAGCATGTTTTGACGTGGACAGGCAGGCTGTGGCCCTCGGTTATATACCGAGAAAACTCATGAAGCCAGATGCAATCCCGACCATATATTTACTCATATATGAGCTGAAACACCTCGAGCATCGACTTCGAAGAGAACCGAGGAAAGGAAGCGTAAAGAGGTAAGGAAAGTGGCTAGCTATATTTTATTTACGGTGTGGCTGCAGCCGGGGTTGGACTGCAGCTGTACAGTGCAACTGAGCCGGCTGATGCCAGTGCCGACTGGACATGCACGGCAAAGTGGAGCCAAATCATATTCCTGCCGCCCCCTGTTTTTACCCTACCCGGTAGAAGTCATATTCGTTTGATATCTGAGTACTTACAGAAATATCGAGATAGAAACAATATTTTCTTTGAAGAATTCGAGTCTCTTATGAACAGGTAATCTTCGCTTTGATTGCCAAACTCAGTTGAGGAGTATGATAACAATGCGCGCGAGAGTGGTTTGTACGCGAATTAGTATGCAACACGGACGGTAGCACGAAAAGGACAGTCCCTATTTGATGTCATATTTGATTTTAAAATTTTTATAAATTCGTGTTTACAATTTTATTTTATACTAATTATATATGTAAATAAGCTTGAAATATTTCGTTTGAAATAATAAAACCACATATTGCCACATTTCATGACAAAATCAGATATGATCTTTTTGAACGCTTAAATTGGTTTTCTGAGGCACGGCTGTCAACTTGGTGAGTTTGGCATCACTGACGTTGCACCATGTTACAGGCTCTTACACAATCGCTTGCGGGAATTATTTTTCAAAAATCGCGTACAGAGACAGTGTTTGCTTTCCACGTGTATAAATTGGTGAAAGGTTATATTTTTTTACTCTTCTTAATTATCAGTACAGTGAAAATTCTCAGGACTGCCTCCCTTTAAACTACAAACTTATTCACGTTACTCTCTAATAAGATATGTTTGTTAATTTTCATTTTGCACAAGAGATAATTTCACTTAAAAGGGTTCTCCTTTGCTTAAATGTGTTTTTCCCCTCTCACAAGAGGTATTGATATTCAAACCATGACTGTTTTAAACAAGTATGAAACTTTAACCACATATGAGTTTGCGTTATTGTTTGTTTCCAGAGGGTTTTTTTTTTCCAGGGGTCACCCAAATACCAATGGGAGCATAATTATTTTGAACATAGTTCTCAAAACACCCGTTCAGAGGTGTCGATTTTCGCTCAAAAATCATTTACCTTTTCATATGAAATAATTGAAAGAAGCCATGATAACGCAGTTTGAGTTGGGTAACAACGAAAATGACAGATACTGACCAGAAAGATTTTTTTAATCGATAATCAAACAATCGGGCAACATTAAGCAGTATCCACTGATTTTTCTGAGTGAATCGCACGCAACTTGTTGGAAAATACGATTGCTAGGGCAAGATCGATCATCTCGTTATCTTCTGTCTATACTCATATCACTTAAGAAGGGCTCTTCAGAAGAAAGGGGCGTATACATAAGATCGAAATTATTTTTCGTTCTTTTGATCTCAAGATATTCCAAAACAATTCATTATCCTGGCAAATCTCCTCAGCAAGATACTAAGGTTCTTGGTAGACCCTACCTCGAGTTCTGTGGTCTGGTGAAGACATGGCATTAAATGTCATCTAAATTTTGCATTCCACAGCGTCGCCATTTCTTCCTGCCACAGGAGGAAATTTGTATAACATTGAGCACGTTAAGGCTTGTATAATATGCCACCACCAAAGTATAGTGCGCCATTATGGACTGTGATGTTTGCGCTGTTTCGTGAAAAGTCAGTGAGTGTCTTTGCAATTACTGTGTTCGTTATTTTGAGGCGATATATTTCCATGTCTATGTTTTGGGTTATTGGTTTCTTTTATTGCGGGTCCTACAAACCTTGTCATGCCTTTTCTTCACGTACTTTATATTTATCTATTTATCTATTTACTCAAGATTTCATACGTGTTCACAAAATAGGAATGCATACAAATGTATGCAAGTACATCTCATATAGGCAAGACAGAATATATACAATAAGTATACATTGATAAGAAGCAGTTACAGGATAGTATACAACTCCACTAAGAGTGCTACATTATTCAAGGTAACGAATACGCAAAGGAATTGCAACATAAGCTTAAAGCTTGAAAATCGTTGCAATCCCCGTGCACACAATCTATATGCTTGCAAATAGTTTAAATGATACTTGATAGGAGTTGGGGGGTATTTACAAAGAGAGCATTGGAACATGAGGGGGAAAGAAGAAATGCATGTGTGGTGCCTATTTGTCCTGTCGGACATTGACAAGAGAGAGCAAGAAAAAGTTTAAAGTGTCAAGTCATTATAAGCAAATTATACTGATTAAATTTCTCATAAATCCCATTCAAATGTCGATTTCAGGGGAAATATATGATCACAGCAAGTTTAATAGTTAATAGTATCGAGGAGTTCAGCGTGAAGCTGATAAGAGAATATGTTTGATCGACCTTTTGAAAGTAACAATTTTTTGTAAATTACGAACATGCTAAGGTAGCGCATTCCAGATATCAGGACCGCTATGTCTGACTGATTTATAGGCTAGTGCAGTACCAGGGTTCACTAGATGTATATCTGATGCTTGTCTCGTGGGATACGAGTGAACTGCACTGTTCAGTTGAAACATTGTCGAAAAAGAGACAGGTAATAGGTCTTGCTTAGAACGAAACATGAAGAGGGCAGTCTGTAGGAAATGTATATCATCTACTTTTAAACATTTTAATTTCAAGAACAATGGGTCTGCATTGCAACTGATTGACAAATTGCCCTACATCGACGTAAATAAGCACTGAATCGATCAGTGTCTTAGTAGTAGCCATGGTGTAGGGCAATTTGTCAATCAGTTGCAATGAAAACATCTCGACGAAAGAAAATCATGAATTTGAATGGGTCTGCATGTTCTAGGAAACCAGACCCTGTACATATGCGAACAGCTTTCTTTTGCAACAAAAGGATATTTTATTTTATCTGTCAAACTCTTTGACGTTGCCCACAGAATATTATAATACGAAATATAAGGTAAGATGAGAGTGTTATATAACATCAAAAGCACTTTGTAAGAAACAAAACTTTTTGCTTTAGATAATATACCAATATTGCAGGATATCGCTGTAGCGATATGATTCACATGGTCACTCCAGTTAAGTTTATCATTGTACTTTTCTGAGAGACAGACATCGGGTCTTGCTCTTTTACACTACCACTCACTTTCCATTTACCCGACACAATGCTCTTGATTTGGATTGCTAATCATAGAAGGCTTGCTAAGGGAGAAAAAAAAGGGTGATCGCTGCATTTTATAGTACAAATGTTCTATTTCGCACACGTGTTCCTCTGTACAATTGGAATTTATTCATCCAAAGAGACAATCTGTATCTATGCAAATAATCCTGAATTTTCATAATTTATGCCAAAATATTATAAAGATTATTACAAAATATATGTGCATCCAGTGGAAATACCTAATTTGGTAGAAGTATTCTATAGAGTATGTAGAAACAATTCCTGCAAAAATTGATTTCATACCTGTGTATATAAACATAAGATTTGCATAATTACAAAAAAGTTATTGTGCAAAAATCTGCACTTTTGAAAGAATTTCTAAGCTATTAAGCACTGCATCTTGTAGTACAAAGTTTGAACCTGCGATGAATGTTCCTTGGGTCAAAAGTAAATGATTCATCTGAAGAGTCAAATTGTCTCTATGCAAACAGCCTGTTATTTGCATAATTTGCATATCAATACCTACACATCTATAGATAATCAGAACAAACAAAAAGCCTTAATGAAGCCTTAATGAAACTCCCCTTAAATCTCATCCTAGATAGATATAACCCGTTAGAAACACTTTATGAAACAAAATGAGAAAAGTATTTGTATAATTGAACCATCATTACCAGCTAATTTACATAATTACTAAAGAAAGTAAAGTAAAAACATTTTTAAAGTTTGTCTTACAGTCTAAGAACTGCATTTTATGATGAAAACTATGGGAGAAGTATGCATTTCCTATAGTCAAAAGTAAATGGTTTGTAATATCAAAACATTATTTGCAAATACCACCTAATTAGCATATTGCGCATATTAATACCCGAATGTACCAGAAGCCAATGGTCAAGGTCGACTTAAGAAATTGTATCAGTTTACGCGATAACTCAAGACTGGATTATGCAAATTTCACCTAACCTGGTCTAAAGATGATGTATGATGGGGCAAGTGATTAAGCAGTTTTTATTGTAAAATCTGGAAGAGGTCAAAGGACAGAAAGTTCAAGGTCAATGCTAAAATTTCATTATTTTCCCCATATCTATGCAATGTCTGAAGGTACTTTCTTCAAACTTAGTGACTGCATACAATGTGGTTACTCCTGAGAGTTTCAGGTCAAGAGGTCATAGGTCAAAGTTCAGGTGAAAATGTTAAAATTTCACTTTTTTTCTCTGTATCTCGCGAATGGCTCAAGGTGTCTTCATGGAACTTGGTACTGGCAGGGATTTTCTAGGGAATTTAGGGGTCACTTGTCAAAGGTCAGGGGTCAAAGATCAAGGTAAATTGGGCCCTCAAAATTTCACTATTTCCCTCATGTTTTTGCAATGCTTATAGGATTTTTCTTGAAACTTAATATATACATGTATTACCTATAATGGATATTCCCTGGGACATTTCCTGCCAAAACTTAGTAAGTAGGCCTACATATTTGTGCATGTTCGACCTGACAGTGATACCTTTGTTGATTATCAAAAAAATTTTAAGCCCTCCCCTCTCAAGTGTTTTTGTTTCTTCTTGATGAGTAGGAAAGGACATGGAATTCAGTGACATGGTATAGTCATCACCATCATTATATTTAGTGTATGAGTCGCATGGAAGTTAATTTTGATGCACGCATTTATAACCTCTGACATTCTTACCTTTTATATTTTTACCTGTGTATTTCTTTTAATTTAACCTCTGACATCGTTACACTATAAACCAGTTAACATAGTTATTTTTTTGGAAAAAGCTTCAAGATCATGTCGGTCATGATCATCTACACAGGTATTAGCTGATATGTGGTGGAATATAACATTCTTTGGACCGCCAGGGAGTTACATTATCCAAAGGGAAAACAATCACAACCAGGGAGAATATGACATTTACGATTCTCGTAAACAGTAGCCTGTGACGATTTGTTGACAAATCACATCCTAGTAATTGTAAAAGCCATCGAATATACTCTTTTATGGCTATGAACATATTATTTCTGCTTTGATTTATGGTTGAAATTTTAAGTCAGAGACTGAGATTATTTGACTTCAAATATAACATCTATATTGTTCACATTACAATTTTTGCATTATTATTGCCTTATCAAAATGTTATTGTGTATGAATTTCCTAGCATAGTTTCCATGCCATAGTAGCTCATAGCATACTGAGTGAACATTTTTTCCAAGAAACCAACTTTGTTTCTAACTCAAGTTTGTAAGTTCTTAATGTGTGCAGACACCCTTGCATCCTCATAATTTGCTCAAGTTTATAATCAGTTTGATGTAAAGAGCCTCTTATTTGCTTGATTGCCTACAAAATACAATGAAAATCGGATTTCACACTTTCACTATATGGTAGTGTTTTTTGTAATGATTTTCTTACCATGACCTCAGTTGTGTACTGTTTGCAAGGGAAAAACAGTCCTTTTGTAAGCAATATTGTTCCGATTTGCATCTGTTCATATGTAGGGCCCTACTCTTAGATTTGCATAATCATATTTAAAGAGTGTCACCGGTGATCGATTGCTTTTTCCCACCCTGCAAAGCATTTATGCAATGAGGGAAAACTGATAGCAAAAATTATTTCAAAGAGCAAAATGTTTCGAAATTTCACGTCTGGTGTACTTATTTACATAATCTATGTATAAAATGCTTAAGTTAATTAAATAATATGGAAACAATTTAAGCAACTGAAAAGTGTTGTGAGAATATCGTCTTATTCTATTAGCTTTTTGGATATTAAGCTCAAAGCGATTTAAGACATGTCACATTAAGGTTTTTTGTTTGTTCTGATTATCATGTGTAGGTATTGATAGGCATATTATGCAAATAACAGGTTGTTTGCATAGAGACAGTTTGTCTCTTCGGATGAATCATTTACTTTTGACCCAAGGAACATCCATCCCAGGTTCAAACTTTGTACTACAAGATCCAGTGCTTAATAGTTTAGAAATTCTCTCAAAAATGCAGATTTTTGCACAATAAGTTGCATAATTATGCAAATTTTATGTTTATTTACATAGGTATGAAATCAATTTTTGCAGGAATTGTTTCCACTTACTCTATAGAATACTTCTAACATTAGGTATTTCTGCTGGATGCACATATATTTTTAAAGAATTTTTATATGTATTTCCGCATAAATTATGCAAATTAAGGCTTATTTGCATGGATACAGATTGTCTCATTAGATGAAAAGTTTTCAATTGCCCTAGGGAACATCTGTGCCAAGTAGGACATTCGTACTAAAAAATGCAGCGTTTACCCCCTTAGCAAGTCTACTATTAAGGCCCATTAATGTTTTTCTTATTCCTCTTATCTACAGGTTGTGCAGGAATTGTACGGTGTTTGAAACCTCCAAACAGTGGTAATTGGAAATGCAATCATTTCATTTTCTTACATACGTTATGCCAGGTTTCACCACACGCCAGAATTGATGTTAAAATATCTACATTTACACAATTTTCACAAAATCTAAGGGTCCCCATTCTTAGCCTAGTCTCTATGGAATTGTGTATTCTCTATTAGACGTAAAAACGAGTTAATACCAGGCAGATCCACTTCACTTCACGGGGTGACAGGAATCGAGACTTCGTATACTGACGTCATTTTCCCTCCATGCAAATAACAATGTGCAATCGGCATGATGGTATTAAAGGAGATTACACTCTGAACAAAGATGGACGGATGTAAAATCAATCCTCAATTTCCTACCTGAGGGAAGAAACGTTAACTTGGCCACCAATTACTCTCCAAATATGGTTCAACAACCTTATCTCTGTCATTACGTGAAAAAAATATGCATGTTAATTAACACAGTCTTTCACTAAAACCAACGTTTGGCAATCATCAGGCTTATTTTTATCCCCCTCTGGTATAGGGCGACTGTCCGGCATTGCCAAACGGGAAGTGAAGGAGGCTGTCGAGGTGTTTGAGATAGAGAAGGCCAACAACCGTGACGCCCATGGCATACATAGATCATGATAACTGAGAAGGCGTACGCTTTTCGACAGAGCTATAGGAGCATGCTCTCAGTTTGTGAGCACGGGGTCCCACGTTATTTCCTGTTGTTCAAACACCCTATCAACACCATCAACGAAATGAAGACAATGATTTTGTCATGTTGTTGATGACAATAAATGCAAGAATGAAACTATAAACCAGACATTTCAGTGTTCTTTCTTTGTGTAACACATCCTGTTTGTTGTTTACTCTCACCATCATTATACATGTACGTCGTTGCCATTAACCAATAGTTCGTTGAGGATATCGAAAAGTAATAGGACAGTAACTTTCTCTTGACCAGGTGATATTGTCCACAATGTTTGATCCTTTTTTAAGGTGGTGGCTGACATGCTGACATGACAGGCACTTTGTTGTAGGATTGTATAGTAGGCATTTACACCCACTGCAATGTTCATTGGAGCGTTGGCTGAAAGATCCGTTTTGGTGTCACGTCCTTGGTTACACAGCTGATCCAAGAACTCACTGTGTTACTGTTGTGGGCCTTGAATTTCCTTTCTTTCTTTCTTTCTTTCTATTCTATTGTTGACGCAAACCTCTCCACCTGCTAAAAACACTTTTTTTTTTTTAACGCCGTACAATTTTCATATACAACGTCTGTATGAGTGTATGTACGTCTTTATGAGTGGTAGAATTGAGAGAGCTCATTCGGGAGAGTAAATTTGTTTGTTTATGTGTTTGTTTATCTGTGAGCTTGTCTTTGTTTGTTTGTTTGTATGCTACCATGACATTATGCGCAATTTGGATAAATAGCGTGAGAACATGATGATTGGCATTGTGTCATATACCATCTGTCTAGCCCGTTATAGCTGTGTGTATGTGCGCGTGTACATGCGTAGGTGCGTAATAACAGTCCCATTTATTCGCCTGGACGGCTTCTTGCACGACTTCAAGATTGTTGTAACTGCAGGTACAATTTGTTGGGTTTTTTTTTTTCGTTTCCATCTCACAAGATGGCTTGATCTAGCCCATATTCAGCTGCACTAGGTGGTTTTCCATGCTGTCTAGTTGTATGTGGTTAGGTACGGGACCACTACATCCTGTGCTTTTCGATGATTGAACTCGTTTACGGAAGTAGATTGTATTTCTGGGACCTCCATTACGTCCTATCCAACGGACAATCACTTCAAAAATATAAATGCATAATGAAAATGACATAATCAAATAGCAATTACAATTGAGCACCATAAAATATACGACATACAGTAACCCAGCGTCTGAGGTCACGACATTTGCAATATTTTTTTTCTTGACTAAAGTGAAGAACGCAAGTGCATTAAATCCTAATCAAAGGAGGCGATAGTGCAATCAGCTTACAAGTCTCACATTGATACGTAGCGGAATTTAACTGAAATCGGACAGTCGTGCCATCAAAATTTTGTAATTGTAATGATTTTTTGTAATTATAAAGAGCATTGTATTTTTTTATTCAGGACAATCATTGACCAAAAGACAAACTTAATTGTTAGATTTAAGAAGAAACCTGCTTATTGGTTATGTGTAAAATAAGTGAGATTAGACCTTAGACATCATGACATCTTCGCCTCCTCTTATTTCAATTAATTTCGATTAAATGCAATGCATATTTTGTGTCCAATTTTGCAAAGAATGATGCATATCTAATATAAAAATCAAAAGAAATCAATAAAGTTCAAAAATGAACACCAATTTGAAATTGAAAAACAATATGCAAGTGCCACTTTGATTGTATATTATGACTATTGTTCAAATGAGAGTCCCGGTAAATGGACATCTTTTGGAGATGCGGGCCACTCAATTACTTATAAGCATATAGCTATGAATAGTATGATAACAGGAGCAGATAGAAACACACACACACGCATTCACACAACCGTTCATGCACATAACTATCGAGAAAACAAAGACATACACAGAAGAAAGAAGCCCCTCAAAAATGGGAAAGGGGCACCAAGAGAGAGAAGCGTGACTTTCGAACGCAAGCAATTACATGAAGGGTGACAAAATAGGACTTTAAAGGAAATGATTTTCAGACTCGTACATTTAAACAACTACAAATGAATTAAACTTAGTACAGAGTTTCAGAATTTAGAGTGATTAGAAATAGGAGTGTTTTCAGAATATACATGTACATTGAAATTGCAATGAAAAAGGATTATAACACGTCAGCCTCACCATAAAAATGCACCACAAACTGGGGCTAAAGGAAGCAGAACAAAAGAAGAAGGCTTGCACATGTTTTACACAAGTGAACTTGTTAAGCAAGCTGTATGTAAATGGAATTACACTGCTACATTTCTGAAATATGTGGGGCTGCTAGGTCATCAAAAAGATACTGTTCATTGTAATTTGTTTAAGATTTTTCAGAGTAATGATTTCTCAGCTCAAAGACCACAATAAATTTCACAAATCCAAACATTATAGAGCTCTTTGATAATTATGTACTACTTGACATGAAATTATGAAAATCGTCTGGAGTGCCCCTTTCAGGATATTACAGTTAAACATCACGAATTCTTGGTTCTGCACAGCAAATAAACGAACATTCATGGCAAGTCTCCAGGTGGCCTGTCTTTACGTATATCTAACGGCTGTAGAAATCTTGGGGTGATGTTCGACTCATCATGATCTTTCTATGTCTGCTCAGATTAACCGCATTTGCATGTTGAATATCAGCTTCGTAATATAGACTGTGTTCGTAATTAATACGTCACACGCTCTAGAGAAAAAAAAAATGAAAATATGTTAATCTAATCCCGTCTAGATTTCGATATAACGTCCTTCTGTTAGGTATGCCTCATTTCATTTCAATTGTCCATATCACGTATATTTCTGTCCACATGATTTTTACCAAAAAAAAAAATATACAATGAAATTTTATACATACAGTGCACTCCCGTTATAACGAAATGCTCGGGACCGGCAGTTTTCTTTCGTTATAACGAAATTTCGTTATAAGCGAACAAATACAATATACAACGAAAACAAGGAAACCACGTCGTATTATATCATAATTCTGTTTGCTGAATACTAATCATACACTGGAAAGCTATGTGAAATGTGATGGGATAACTGTATTACAATAATAAACGAAGAGTTTGTTCGCAAAAACCGATAAGTCCATTTTGAAGATTTGGAAGTACGGTCTCTGTCATAAAGTACGAAAAAATACCTTTTAAATGATATATCGGTCACTACATATAAAGGTACATTTTTTAAGTTATGGTTAAAAGAAGCAAAAATTTTCTTATTATTCTCATTATTTTTCTTGACCTTTAAACGCAAATATCTCCATTTTGCAAATATTGACTTATCGGTTTTTGCAAACAAACTCTTCAAACGCAAGTTCCCCTCAGAAACTGTGCATGACACAAGGAGCTAACACACAGTGGTGTGAAGCGTTCACACCCATGCAGAGACGCTACAAAAAAAAAAATATGCTTGTTCCGCTACGTATTTTCGAAAGCAATTCGCATTTCGTTATAACGGAGCACATTTCTTTTGTTTTTCTTTATCTGTGGCGCTCGGAAAAGACTTCGTTATAACGGAAATTTCGTTATAACCCTGTTCGTTATAAGCGAATTTTGCTCCATAGACTTTAATGGTGATAATTTTGGGACCAGAAGATTTACTTCGTTATAACGAAATTTCGTTATAACCGTGTTCGTTGTAACGGGAGTGCACTGTAATACATTGACATATAAGACATGAGAGAGAGGCATCATTTTGCCAATATTGTAAAACATGATGGAACAAATATATAATACATCTTATCAGCATCGGTGTTTAAACATTCGTTAACATATTGATGTATCTTTATATAGTTTATATAAACTGTAATACATCAAAACTAATAAGGGTGGTTTGTTAAAATTTTCGTGACTTTAAGGTACTATATACGTTGTACAGCTGCAACAACTGCGAAAGGTCAGGAACTCTGCACGGATAGAGTTAGCCTTCAATCAAAATGTATCCGTATCACACCTGTACCAATGTCACTCATCTGGTTACCTGCATTATAGTACCACATTCAGATGAAGCTGTTATTCCTTGTTTCTCATTGTTTGAATAGAGCTTTTCCCCCAAGTATTACATTGATTTCAACATTATACTCCATCAACATCAGTTCATTCTTTATTGAAATACTGGCCTCCTCATTGCCCCCATCCAAAGCAAAACCATTTTGGGTGACAGATCTTTAATTCAAGGAGGATACTCTCTCTTTGGAACACGCTTTCTTTGTATAATTCGCATGACAGCACTTACCCCGTTCCATACGGGAACAGGGTGGCCTGTGTATCAAGTCTATGGGAGATTTCAGAATTCAGAATGGAACGGGTTAAAAGACACCTAATTCACTGGCATGATAAAACATATTATGGTTGATTACTACATATTAATATGTCTTTCGCTCTTTCTTTAATTTGTCCTTCTCCCTTTAAGTAGTACGAAGATATTCATGTGTGGTATTGAGGGACATTACAAATGTCCTTTGGAACTAAAATTATCATTACATGTATCATTATCATTACAGTTATCGTTGCAATTGTTATCATTAACAAGTTAAGCAATATTAAGAGGTCACAAATTTTGAAACTGTCTTTCAAATGCTGCACTTGATAAAATACACCACAAATAGTAAAGTCCAAAACAGTTTTAATAGTGTCATGATATGGCACCCAGTACGTGGTGGAAATGGTTCGTCTCCTTCGTAATAAAATGCCCGGCTTTTCAGGTTTTGTCAACCGTGCAATAACATATTGGACGAGAATTCGCTGGGTCATTCCATTCAATTTCGACCTTGGTATTACTGAACAAATAAAGAGAGATTTTGAAGTAGTGATATGCTCATGCGTGTGCAGAATAATAACAAGTCGGTCAACAAGTTCTCAATTTGTATACCTCTCGTTTTGTACTTGGTTGTTGTTGTTGTTGTTGTTTTGAATTATCATTGTAGTTTGCGTGACTTGCTTGAATTATCCAGGTGAGGAAACCTGAAAGCACCGTATTTATTTGACAGAAGACAATCCAATTCTTGTTTGTCTTGGCACACTATTACACTATTTCTCAAGGAGAAAAAGTCACAAATCAATGTACGGCGCTGTGAGAGGGGAACATAAGCGAGGTTCCATCAGATGTATTGGTCAAAACAGTGGATGAATAAAATTGTGACTGCCTGGAAGGGTCAAGAGAGTCTGTCTACTATTACCTTGGCTGTTATTGCAGGAGACACGTTTTGCTGGACACTATCCAATCACGTAAAAGGTTTCTGCTCACTCGCTGACAAAATGAAGAACTTCGGACTTGCGTTTCTAGTCCTTCTGGTTGCTGCAGCTTTGTTCGTGAAGGAAAGCGGTAGGTACATAGAATGGATTTATTGACTATATCCCCTAACTTCTGTTTGTCTTTTAGCCAATGCGTATTTTCACCTGTGTTTGTGTTTGTGAAGAAAACATTAACTGAAATATTGCAGCTAGGAAATTTGAATCGATGCATGGACATAATCTAAAAACACATACATCTGAATCTCCACCAACCGTAAATGGGAAAAGCACTTTTCGAGGTGATTTCTTTTTAATTCTATTTTATGACATTAATTCGTAGCAGTAATATCAGTACTTATAAGCGAAATGCAATTTGCACTAGTAAGGCACTGTGATGACTACATGATCTATTGCTTGATATGCTTTGTCCCAACTCTTGGTATTATCCTTGCAATAGTGAGGCCACTTCCGGGTTTAATCAGTTCACAAGCAGCAATTTTTCTGGTGCCTCTTAATCGGCTGACAAGCCTGAATGATAAACAAAACAAACAAAAACAAACACAAACACACAAACAAAAAGAAGTAACTGTTGCCACTTCCGGGAAAAAAAGTGGGGCCCAAGTGGAAAGACTCTATGTATTCATAAGGACTGGTTATACACAGAGATCATGCCCTGTCATAACCCAGATTCCTCGTCACTATAAGACACCTTTCTTTCCGCTAGGGTAGATGTTACTTCAGAGAATAATGTCAATCTCCATCTCGTTCATTCTTCATTTATTTTTTTTTCTCCTGCTCCTGAACAGATGCACAAAGGGATCGTGGTGGAGGTAGGTTGTCAACTTTGATAATGTATTTGTTTTCGTGCAGAATCTATTTTACATCGAAACTTCAAACGCATTAACATTACACTGTACTGATATATCTTAGTTGAGTTTCATTTTTCTCAACAAAATATTTCATTTAAAAATGATTTGTTCAATTCTCCTTTTTTATCATTTTTTTTTAGTTAGACAGACTGAAGCGTGGCTGAAGGATGCTGTAAATAAGCATGAAACTTTGACCATATTTGAGTTTTTGCAGGACAGTATTCTCATATTATTTTTTTAATATAATGTGATGGTCAAATTAACACAAAGCAGAATGTGAAATGGAGAACACACTTGATGTACCTTACCCAAATACCAATGAAGGCATACTTTAAACATAGTTCTAAAAAGTGTTTGTTCAGATGTGCCGATTTTTGCTTGAAAATGTACACCTTTTCATAAGAAAATGATAAAATGATAACAAAATTTTAGCTGGGCAACTACAAAAATGCCACATATTACCGAAAAAAAAAAGGTTCGACGGATGTATTACGGATTCAGAGAATACCCGATTTGATCGTGGTTGCTAAGTATGATTTAATAATCGAATATCGATAGTCTAACAATCGGTACACAGCAGATCCACTGGTCTTTCACACTAGCGTGAATGGTATGCAGCTTGTTGGAAAATACGATTACTAGGGCACGATCGATCATCGTGTTTTGTTCTACCTACTCACCAGTGGAAGGGGAGACACTTCAGGAGTAAAATGCGTATGCACATGATATCATCCCATTCTTTTGATCTCAAGATACTTTAAATTAACTCATTATCTTGGCAAAGTGTCTCAGCCTGATAAGTTTCTTGTTAGACCCTTTCGATTTTTCCTCCAGATGCTATACCTCGAGTTCTGTGATCTGGTATTCGTATTGTGTATCATCTTCATTGTCTTTGACGTCATATCTCCACAATTATCTTCCCGCCATAGGAGGGAACTTGTGCTACAATGAGAGCTGTATGCCATAAATATGTATTGTGCCACTATGGACATAAGTGTGTTTCTGTTTATGAATTAATGGATTAATGTTTTGCGATTATTGTGTTGGTCATCTTAAAAGGGGTTGGCTAGTAACTGATCAGTGAGAATCAGTGGAAATGCTGGGGGACGATTGTTCCAATCCTTGTGGGATTCATTTAAGAGTACATTATATATCTATTGTTGTGTGAAAACTATTTGCTTCAGAATGGTCTCATATTCGAGTAATGTGCAGTTTAATGTTTCCAGGTTAGTATGCCTGTACAGTGACGGGGCGAATCTTAACACATTACTTGAATATGAGACCATTCTGAAGCAAATAATTTACACACAACAATAGATATATATAATGTATTCTTAAATGGATCCCACAAGGATTGGAACAATTATTCCCCAGCATTCCCACTGATTCCCACTGAAAGGTTACTAGCCATCCCTTTTAACGGCGATGTACTTTTAGTTTTATGTAACGTGATATTGTGAACAATAGTCCACAAGGCGTGACACTAAGTATCAAGATCATGCATACAATGCTGTGCACTATACATGACAACCTCATGGCTTAATCAAGGGTTCACAGCAGCTTAAGAGAAGAATAATGAAAAAAAGAAAAAAGTCTGGCCTAATAAATAATATACTATACAATCTGGAGAAGGTGGTTGAATGAATGAGACCCTCTGTCACGAATCATGCCTACAATGTCTTCTGGTATAAAGCTGTTCCAGACTCTGACTGCAGTGTGTACAAAACTCCTGCCAGTTGAGTGTGTTGTTTAAAGTTGGTTACCATATTCTGGGTCCTATGCAAACCTCCGTTTCATGTCCTTTTCTTGTCTTAGTGTATATTATTGTGTTTTCCGAGAGACAAACATCGGGCCTTGCTCTTTCTGCTCCATCTCAACTTACCCAACATGATGTCCTTTTTACTTTGGATTGCTAATCATCTTCCATTTCATCAATTTACTTTGATTCCTCTTCTGTCCAGGAGGTGCAGGTATTCTACAAGGTCGGCGTCCTCCGCAAGGCAGTAGGTTACGAAGTGCAATCATTTCATTCCCCTACATACCTTATGCCAGGTTTATACGGTATAGCATATCACGTCGACTACATGCCAGAATTGATTTGGGAATATGTACTTTAAAACAATCTCCACACAATAATTGAAGTGTTTCCCAAATCTCAAACCACGGTTCTTTCGGGCTGCGTATTTTAGATGCAACATAAAAACTTCTTTTAAGAGTCCATAGTTTGCAAACAGGTTTTCCCTACGTGGCAAAAAACGACGTGAAATTAACGGTACCAAAAGAGATAGCACCCTAATTAGTCTCCAAATATAGTTTAACAACACTATATTTTCTCATTACGATACAATTTTTGGAAAAATGTATATGTTAATCTAAGAGGTCGAATAGTTTTGGTTGAGACCTAAATTCAGGTTTCTAACAAAAACTTTGGTGAGATAATAACAAGTATCTTCTGAAATAATCATGAAAGAGACTGTAATTCCAAAAGGATTCAACTTTTATTTGACGAAAATTAGTTGTGAAATGTCTGAGTTATCCAAAACATGTCATCCTAATAAAAGGTGGAACCCACCTGTTATTACAATGATTTACATTGTTTTTGGATGTCTCAGCCATTTCAAAACCGATTTTCGTCTAATAAACCTTGAATTCCTTTAAGAATGGTATGCTCTGTACTACTCCGTGAGTGCTTTCTTGGCATCTCGCACAAGGTAATAGGCCCAATCTTCATCTTCACCAGTACTATACCACACCCCTTTAACACATGCAGATTTTCATTAAACCGACGTTTGGTAAACCCCTTTGCTTATTGTTGCACCCCTCTCTGGTTTATAGGGCGACTGTCTGACAATGCAAAACGTGAAGTGAAGGAGGCTCTAGAGTTCTTGAAGATGAGGAATGCCTACCGCATCTAGCATGACTTCGGTGATGTACGCAATAACTGAAAACACGTCTGCTTAGATCTGGGAGCTAGTCGTCGAGTTGTGAGCACGCAGTCTTGTGGTATTCCCTATTCATCGAACACAGTTAGATCAGCGAGATGAAGACAAGGGTTTTATCACGATGCTGTCGATACAATAAATGGAAGAAAAATGTGATTAGGCAGCATTTGGTTTTTCTTCTTTGTGTAACACATCCGGCCTCTTGTCACCAGTATCATAGAATATTGTTTCCATTGACCAAGTATTCGTTGAGTACATTATATCCTCTAGCCATGAAAAAAAAAAAAAAAACAAACAGGATGGTAGCTTTCTCTGTGCTGCTATACCGTTTAAGATATACCAACGTTAAAGATTCGTTACACAGCACAGAGTGAGGCAGAAAAAAAAAGAAAAATCATCATTTTAAAACATTAATCAAGAGTTTCATGATATGTCTTCCGTGAGTAATATATCTTCCCTTTTCATTTTGGGTCTTTGCATGCATGACTGAATAAAGGACAATCTTGAGTAGACTGCAAAATCTCACTTGGGCGAAGTGTTTGGGTAAAGATTAAACAAATCTTGAAAGAATTTATAACTTATGTGCACACAGAAAGACACCCACGCGCGCGCGCAAACACACACACACACAGTAAGCAATTCATAATTCCGTGTTAACAATCTTCAACCCAGATCATAGCTGCTTATGTAAATGGTACCCCAACACATTCACCACCACCTACGCCACCCACCATCACAATTATTATCATCATCGTAGTCATAATTATTATGTGCACTTATTTGCGTGAGAGAGTGTCTGCCTGTGTGTGTGTGTGTGTGTGTGTGTGTGTGTGTGTGTGTGTGTGTGTTTGTGTTTGTGAGGGTGCTTATGTGTAAGTGATGGAATTAGACATGGCGTATTCCGGAAAGTAAAATTGTACGTTTCTTTGTTTGTTTGTTTGTTTGTGTGCTACAATGGCATTATGTGCAATTTGGACATGAGAACATAATAACTGGCACATTGTGCTATACCATCTGTCAAACGCACGTGACTGCGGTGTGTATGCGTTATGTGTAAAAAGCATGGGGGCGTAATATCAGTCCAGTTATTTCATTCAAACGAAAATGAAATTCAAACATGCAGGCGGATAGAGTGAAATCAGCAATATTATAGCATTTTTGTACTATAGTACGCTACTTTTAGCGTTAGTAGCAATAGTATTTTTGTGAGAAATCTCTGAATCAGAAGAATATTCCAGATCATGACGTCTTAATTATACACTCAGCAAAAAAAATAATAATGATAATAACAATAATAATGATAATGAATACAAAAATACTATAAGGTCCAATCTTCTATCGTCTATCAATATTTTCACAACTACCGTAAGTTAATGATTATACATTTTGATATGACATATGATAATAACATGATGTGACATGATAAGATATGATATGATATGATATGACACACTATGATATGATTATGAAATGATATGACACACCTATTAATAATGTTGCTGTTATGGTCATTATCATTATATCATTGTTATCTCCATCATCAACATCATCATCATCATCATCATCATATCAATATTAACAGGTTACAGATTTCAAAACTGTCGTTCGACGGATGCACATATTTATGATCACCTATAAAATGCACTATACATAGTGTCCACAGCAGTTTGCGTGCAATGATATGAGACATGGTAATACTACGTGGTGGAAATGGTTCGTACGTCTCCTTCACAATAAAATGCTTTTAGTTTTTCGCAGCTCAACAATCAGTATAGTTTTACGAGACTGTGATCAGCCATTCCATTCAATTTCGACCTTGGTGTTACTGAACAAAGAAACGAGATTTGAAGCAGGATATTTCGCATAGAGCCTAAAGTAGTAACGTGGTCATGCGCGAACAGAATATTCGAGTATTATGCCTTCAATTTTTTAGATTACTAGCATTAGTGGGCATGTAGTTTGCACGACTTACTTGGAATCCCCACAATATTGGCCGTTTGAAGAAACAAGAAAGCCCTGTATTCATTTTTTAGAGGACCATTCCATCCTCTTTTGTTTCCTTGACCTAATTCCCAATAGGGGGCCGGGGAAAGGGCGTAGGCCTATATATCAGTGCATGGCCGTATAAGAAGTGCACAATCAGCAAGCTTGCATCAGATGTTTACTATTATGGTTAATACAATGATTCGATAAAACTGTGAGCTGCTTGGAGGGATCCAAAGAGTCTACCTTGGTTGTTACAGCCCGAAAACACATTTTACTTAACACTATATTCAATCACGAAAGCGTTTCTGCTCACTCGCCGAGAAAATGAAGAACTTTGGACTTGCATGTCTAGTCCTGGTTGTCGGAGCTTTGTTCCCGAAGGAAAGCGGTAGGTTAGATTGATTTATCAATAATGATATCCGTTTGATTTCTGCCTGCTGAGTGCAAAAATTTGCAAGTGATTTTTGGGAACATATATACTGAATGTCGCAGCTGTTTTTATGAAATTTTAATCTGCGCATATCAATGTGATCTTGTGTCGCATACCTCTGCATCACTGCCACAGTGGAAATACTCACCTTTGACATGTAACATTTTATTACATTATTTCTTAGGTATAGTTCACAAGAAGTTTTGTACGCAGTGCACTTTTACGCAAGTAAAGCATTTTGTTCATTGGTAAACTTCATTTCGACCACTTCAGTTCACATGTCAATGTATGATTACTAAGGTTCCACAATAACTGTTAAGTTTTTTTCACTCCACAGTGTTTTGCTTACCTTATTCTCTGTAAGCTAAGAAAGTGAAATGTATATTGTTCTTAGCGAAAACATGGAATAGCATTTGAATTGAATTGAATTGAATTGAATTGCATTGCATTGAATTGAACTGAATTGAATCTTTGAAGACTAATACGAATGTGTTTATACAATAGTATTCTAATGATTTTAATGATTATCGCATGAAGACTAGTGATACCTTGTCACTGTGATATTTTTCTGTGAAACCCTTAGTATGACGCCCCTCCCCATTCCGCTAATGTTGGACATGAGATATGAGAGAATTCTGTGAAACGTACATTCCATTGTTCCAATTCTATCATACAACTACAACTCGGCTGCGCCTCGGTGAATGGGTCGTTTCATCTTTCACCTCATGAAATATTCTGTCCATTGTACTCATAAACATTCATTATTTCTAAAATATTTGTTGTTGGGTTTTTTTCTTTTACTCCTCCGCCTGAATAGATGCACAAGGGAATCGTCCAGGTAGGTTGTCAACTTTGATTACATATTTTGTTTTCATACATATTACATCGTAGCTATAAACTCATTAACGTTACTCTCTCATTTGCATTTTCCTCAAAAAAAAATTCAACCTGTCATAAGAAGTGTTTGACAGAACGCCCCGATATTACACTGGAAGTTGGGTAATGACATAAATGCCAAATATTAACATAATGGTTCACCGGAAGTACTGCGGTCTCAGAACATGCCCGATCCAATAGTGATTGCTACTTTTTTTTCATAGGTAATCGATAATTAAATGATGGGACATTTAGTACACGTAGTATCTACTGATTTTCCGCGTTAGAATAAATGACATGCAGCTAATTGGAAAATTCGATTGCCAGCGCGTTTTTTCTATCTGGAGAAAACATGGTAAAAGGGGGCATACATATTATGAAGATCGAAATTATTTTACTCTGTTGATCTCACGTTACCCCCCCCCCCCCCAAAAAAAAAAGAATAAAATTAAATTTAAAAAAAATATATATGTATATATATATATATATAATAATGATAATGAATAACATTTATATAGCGCTTAATACTGATGTTTCTAAGCGCATTGATCCGGAAAAAAAAAGAAGTATGACATTAAAATAAAATACAGCATTATGTAAATATACAAATTATGATATAACATGCAACAGCAAAACAACATAATTAAAGTTGAGTAAACAGATAAGTTTTCAACGATGACTTGAACTTATCAACGTTATCAGCATTACGAATATGGAGAGGAAGTTTATTCCAGAGAGACGGGGAAATAACAGAAAAAGCCCTATCACCATAGCGGGTGCAGGTGCGGGGACCATGTGATAGTTGGAGAGTGGAGGAAGAACGAAGAGAAAGGGTTGAAGTAGAGGAGCGGAAAGAAATTAAGTCTTTGAGGTAAGATGGAGCAAGATTATTACATATCTTGTAAACGATAAGGAGGATTTTGAAGGTGATACGTTGATGTATGGGGAGCCAGTGGAGGGATTGGAGAACAGGAGTAATGTGGTCAGATCTTTTTGTAAGGGTTACAAGCCTAGCAGCTGTGTTTTGAATTCTTTGAAGTGGTGCAATACTAGAAGCAGGGAGACCAACAAGAAGGGAATTGCAGTAGTCAAGGTGGGAAGAAACAAATGCGTGGATGAGACGTTCAGTGGAAGACTGATCCAATAACTTACGGATTTTACCAATTTTACAGATACCCCAAGCAGCAGAACGACATGAGTTCTTAATGTGTTGTTGAAAATTCAAGTGCTTATCTACAATAACTCCGAGATCTCTGACGGACTGAGAGGTGGGTATAGTACTGTCTTCGAGGGAAAATTCTGTGAGAGAACCACCTCGCCTAAACTGAGAATGAACATATAAAAATTCTGATTTAACACAATTCAATTTCAAGTAATTATCACATGACCATTGCTTAATATCCTCAACACATCTACTGAGTTTGCAGAGTGCTTCGACTTGAGTATTTGGTTGTATGATTATATAAATTTGAGTATCGTCGGCATACATAACATGTAGAATATCTTCATGAGAGTTGATTACAGAAGACAGAGGGGCTGTGTATAGAATAAATAGTAAAGGACCAACCACAGACCCCTGGGGGACACCATGTCTGTGAGGGAATGACTGAGAAAGTGCGCCGTTAACGTTTACCATCTGGTGGCGGTCATGTAAGTAAGATGAAATCCATCTCAAGACTGTTCCCGTAAGACCAAAGTTGGACTCTAATCTGTTCAGAAGAATCACATGATTGATAGTGTCAAACGCAGCAGAATAATCTAAAAGCAGGAGAGCAGCTTCGTGGCCTTTGTCTACTGCTAAGAGGAGGTCATTGAGTACCTTCAATAAGGCGGTTTCTGTGGAATGAAAGTGCCTATAGGCAGACTGACTAGTAGGAAACAACTGGTGTTCATCGAGGTGATCTCTGAGTTGGCGAGCCACCACTTTCTCAAGAACTTTACCAATAAAAGACAAATTAGCAATGGGGCGGAAATTGTTCAAATCATTATGGTCTAAACTTGGTTTCTTCAAAAGGGGCAATATGTGAGACCTTTTGAAGTGCTCAGGAACTACGCCAGATGACAATGAGAGGTTCAGAATGTGAGTTATTGCAGGAAGAAATTCATCTAGACACTCTTTTAGTAGCCATGTGGGAAGAGGATCTAGAGAACATGACTTGGACGGAAGAGAATTAATGAGACGTTTCACTTGTGACTCAGTGATTAAAGCAAACTCTGAAAATACACACTCGGTGTTTACATCTATGTGAGAGGAATTTGAGAAAGAGATTTCAGGAGACACTGGGAATGAAGAAGCAATGGTGCTAATCTTGTTGTCGAAAAACTCAGCGAACAGATTGGCCAGTACAAGATTTGAAGTATGGTCAGGAAGAACAGAATCCGGATGTGCAATTGTGAGTTTTTTGATGATGTTGAAAAGTTGTTTGGTGTCTGCGGCAGCAATCTCCTGTCTTAGGTGCCATGACTTAGCGTCGGCAAGGCGGTTGTAGTAGGACTCACACTCTTGCCGATACAGCTCTCTGTCAATGCAAAGACCAGACTTGATCATACGGCGCTCTGCGCGGCGTTTGCGCCTCTTAGCCTCCTTCACTTCTGCCGTGTACCAAGGATTATTCGGCCGCACTGTTACTGATCTAGTCTTGAGCGGAGCGTACTTGTCAAGCAGTCTTGTTACATGAGAGTTGAGCTGCAGGACAGCCTCGGAGGGACACGCTGGCTCTCTGACCTGGGAAAGTGATGCTGCAATGTCGTATTTAAAGGAGCAGAGGTCCATAGACCGTAGATTTCTGGAGGTGATCTGCTTCCTAGGGTTTGCCGGGCCTTTGAGGTTGAGGGTGGTGATGACGGCGGAGTGGTCAGAGGGCAGAGATGTAACAAGATTCACATTCGATACAATATTGTCGACTTTTCTGCTAAGAACTAGGTCAAGCGTATGTCCGGCTTTATGAGTTGCCCTTGTAACATGCTGTTGAAATCCTAAAGAGTCGATGGTGCTTAAAAAAGACACAGCCAAATTATCCGACCAATCATCAACATGTATGTTGAAATCCCCGAGCAGAATGGAACGATGGTCATCAATTGCCACTGATTCCAGAAGTGTAGGGAATTCTGACAAAAATAAGTTATTTGTTAAGTTGTTCTTAGCAGAAGGAGGTGGTCTGTAGATGCCATATACTCTGAGAGCAGATGAATGAGAAAGGTTGATTGTGACATCAAGGAGCTCAAATGATGAGAACATGAAAGTGTCATTTTTGGAAATACGTGCAGTTGAACGGACAAGCAAGCAGATGCCACCACCTCTGGAATTTGTTCGAGGGCAGTGTACAAAATCAAAGTTTGGAAGAGAGGCCTTCAGATCTGCAATTATCAGGTCGTCTTTTTGTGTGCCAGTTAACCAAGTCTCAACGAGAATATCGAGCTTGGCATCTACCACTAGGTCACATATGTATGCAGACTTGTTGTTCAGGGAGCGAGCATTCCAAATACCAATACGAGTTACAGAGGATATGTCACTTACTGTAGGCCTAGATCTTGTCCGACGGTCTGTAACGACACGAGATGATAGATGTGGTTTGTGAGCTCTGCGACCACGATGTGTACGACGACGTCGTCTGATGCCGAGCTCACAGATCCTTTGCCAGACATCTTGATGAAGAAATTGGTCGGCACCTTTATTAAGGTCATGTAATGCGTGAACATCATAACTTACACGGTGGGGTGGATCGGAGTCATGATGCATACGTAGGCTTACATTGTCGCATTGGTGATGGTCCGACTGAGTCGGGCCAGGATTCAGCTGTATGTCCCCACATAACAAGATAGAAAGCTGGAAACATGCATGGTGGTTACTATAGTAAGCAATTGGATGACCATGGTATTTCCACGAGTCCGGTTTGGTGGTATTCACGCACTTAAAGAGGTCCAGGGGTTGAATGAACTGATCCTCTGCGGATGAAATGAATGGTGACAGGACTGCACAAAAGATGAGAAGCCACCTGCAAAACCCCTCCATTGATGATGATTGCTCAAGTACAAGAGTCAGTATACACTGAATACAAGAGTCTGTTTACACAGGAATCTGTGTCGGCTCACAAGGATGGATGAAAAGCTGCTTGGTGATCACCTCCATTGATGGTCGCTCAAGAACAAGAGCCAGTACACACTGAATACAAGAGTCTGTTTACACAGGAATTTGTGTCGGCTCACAAGAATGGATGAAAAGCTGCTAGGTAATCTCCTCCATTGATGGTTGCTCAAGAACAAGAGTCAGTACACACTGAATACAAGAGTCTGTCTACACAGGGATCAGTCTCCACTGAAGCAAAGTATGCAGAATGGGTACCAGCACCCATGTACAAAATGGTGGCACAGGGTAGTAGAACGGCATAGGAATAAAATACAAGAGAATATAACAAATCGTACACCAAGAATGCACCAAAATTGTCTAGGAAAGCCCCAAGAACAACAAAAATATTATGTTACAAATTAGATACAAAACACTCAACATAAAACACTTTACAGGAGGAAATATTACAGAGCCCGATATGAGTGGGGCTACCTAGACCAGGCGCACACCAAAAAAAAAAAAAAAAAAAAAAAAAAAAATATACATATATATTTCCATATCCTGGCAAATTGCCTCAGTCAGATAAATTTCTAGGTAGACCCTTTTGATGTGTCCTCCGGAGACTATACCTCGGGTTCGGTGATCTGGTGTTCGTATTTCGTGTCATCTTCATTGTCTTTGACATAGCCATATCTTCCCGCCATAGAAAGGTACAGAGTACAATGAGGGTTGTATGACACACACACACACACACACACACACACACACACACACACACACAAAATGGATTGCACCATTACTGTCAGTGTTTTTGCTGGTATTGTTAAAAGTGAATGAATTTGTTTTTGATTAACGTGTTCGTTATTTTGCCGCCGATGAATTTCTATTCATTCGACAATAATTACCACATTATGAGTCCTACTATTGTAAACCTCCTTGTCATGTCCTTTCCTTGTCTCAATATCAAATTATTGTACTTTCGGAGGGACAGACATTGTTTCTGACCTTTTACAGTCCTACTCCCTCTCCATACACCCAACACAATGCCTTTGGTTTGGATTTCTAATCAATGTCCATTTTACATATATATTTTTTATTCCTCTTCTCTGCAGATGGGCGTACAGGTATAATACGGCATCCTCCGATGGGAGGTAGGTTCTAAAATATAATCATTTCAATTTCCTTCACACGTTATGCCAGGCTTCTTGTTGTATACTTCAACTACATGCCAGAATTGATATTGGAATGTGTCTTTTACAGTCCTGTTGGAATATTGTCTTTTACAGTCCCCATTCGCCCTCCACTTACTCACTATGTTTCCCTTGCTTTAGATTACTCATATATATATGTTATTGATATTTCTTTGCTTCCCCTTCTCTAGGTGCACGTATTCGAGCAGTTGATTTTTTCCTTGTTAACAGATGTGAATCCACATACGCTTTCACGCATTTGCGCACAACTAATAATGTCCAGGATGTCACATCCCCATTACACCACAATGTCTTTCATTGAAAACGTGCAGAGAAGGGTGTGGCGAAGCTTTAGATTCAATCTTGTTGCTTTTCCTCTCTCTTGTAGTGCGAATGCAGGAAGTGACGAAACGTGAACGTGAAGTGATGATGCTCCGGAGTTGTCGAAGACAGAGGATGCCGACCTCACCAAACGTGACGTCAGTGATGTTGGCAACGACTGAGATAATGTCTTTTGAATCAGTACAGATAGAGCTTGAACCATGGTTGCTTGTCTGTTAGCCCACCATAGCCGTCACGCGATGTAGCACACTGGTCAGCTACAGCCTGAAATGTGTAAATGATGACTGGAAAGGATAGTAATTATGTAATGATAAGTTAACACTACAGATGTAGAGAATGAGTAAGCGTTTTTTTTTTCTTTCGTGTTGTTTGTACTTAAAGTAAAAACTTTCTTTGTATCACATGTTCTGCTTCTTGTGACGTGCACTTTGATTAGTGTCTCATTCGTAACACAATCGAATGTTATCAGTTATCTTCTGTCTCCTTATCTTCAAAAGAGGGGTTTTATATACATGCGTGTGTGCAAAGATTAATATATATATACTAATTCATAATATATAATGTTATATATACATATATATTTACATATATGTATATATTTACAATATATATATATATATATATATATATATATATATATACCTGATACGATGTATATATGCACTGTTCTCACAATATTCAATGCCTGTACATTCAACGATTGTCATACATTATACACTTGTAGTACTTGGTTGACAATTTAATCATGATTTGAAATAAAAATCTGCGTTTAGGATATACCATGCCATGCTGCCATTCCACACAATCTTGTCTGAGTGTGTGCGTGTGTGGGCATGTGTATATGTGTGTGTGTGTGTTTGTGTTTGCATGTGTGCGTGTGTGTGCAGAGTTTTTACATCACTTTTGTATACATGGTTTAATTTTCACACAAAAAAATGTAAGTATGTTTTAAAAAGAAAGAATGTGATTCAGCAGCACAAATTAGAAGAACAGCTGCTTATTCTTGTTCAAACTATGTATTAAAAAAGGTGTGTGACCAACAATTTAGCAAGTCAGAAACCAAACAATCACAATACGTTAGGAGCCGAACACACTAGATCTCCAATGGAAATAGAGTGTTGAACGAGAAAGTACTAGTAAAAGGGTAAAAGAGGAAACTTACCAAAAATTGAAAGTGATGAGTTGATGTTAAGTTCTATAGTTCACTTATCATTATACCTCAAGCCTAACTTCTAATTTCCCTCCTTTGCTTGTTTGTGAAAATATCGAAGTGAAAAAAAACTTTATAATTTTTTTTTTGGTAACCATAGCCTTCATTTTACTCGCACAGACTCTTTATTCATATCCGAACTAATATCAAAACTCAATCAAATTTGATTGATATTCCAAAAATTGAAATTCATATATTTAACATCAACTCAAGGGATAATAATTATGCAATCTGCAATATCACAATCAAAATCATGCGAATTTTTAGCCTTATAGCTGTTGAATGTCCTTGTAAAAAGTCTAACTATACAGATGACAATGACAATGTCACTGATGCCGTATTAAGGAAGAAACAAAACAAAGCAAGAATCGATTACATAATTACATACGGATCATTAACCAGAGCAGATATTGTTACACACACCTACCAAGTCTCATGGCGTACATGGCGTACATAATCTTGGGCGCGGTTTGCAAGAGAATCATGCTTTAGCACCTTCTCTTAATACTCACCAGCTCAACAGTCATATTTTTAACCATTATGGAAACAAATATTAAATTCAATTATAAAAGATCATGATTGGTAAAGGCTCTGAAGCAAATGGGAAGGCGTACAATATCACGACGGACCTAGGTTCTGTGCCAAGCTCCAGGAGTAATTTCCTTCTGACCAGAAATTTGATTGCCAGTCGTGCCAGAATACCATGTTAGGGAAATACTTCAAGTTGAGTTTAAGGCCAGGTTAAAAAGTCATCTCTTGAAGTAATGTATTTTCTCTTCGAATTTCCTGTATGCATGTCATTTTGTAATGCGCAGTAGAGTATATTATTATAGTAGCTGCGCAATATAAATGTCCTTTATTATTATTATTATTATCATTATTATACCAGGAGTATTTCTAGTGATGTGTATTTCCATAAATTTGTGTATTGCCGAAGATGGCTTTGTGAAGTTTTGACAAACTAAACAGGATATGCAAACTGCAATGTTGTAAGCAAAATACTAATCAAAATATTGCATGATTTCAGAGAATTGGGCCGTATGTGCAATGTTATGTTATTCACATTATAAATCCTCATTAACACTTTGATCAAGACCGAGGCGAAGTGGTAGTTGATTTTGGCACATAGGAAATATCAATTGAAATATGATTTATTGGCAACATAAGTACATATTGTATTTCCTATCTCTTTATCATATATATACATATATATATATATATATATATATATATATATGTGTGTGTGTGTGTGTGTGTGTGTGTATGTATATTGTATATATATATATATATATATATATATGTGTGTGTGTGTGTGTGTGTGTGTGTGTGTGTGTGTGTGTATAGGCCCTACACGTAACCGAGAAATGATATTTACAGCTCGTATAAGTACCGATGTATTTTGACTTGTGTATTGATAAATATAATACATTGCTATTAGGCTGGACTCCCCAAAATCACGATGTGAATCCTTTAGTATATTGACACTTTACGTCTATCCTAATGTGACGATGCGCTCTTATCAACATCACCAGTATATCAGAGGAGTCACAACAGTATTGAAGTTATTCTTCAGTTGTTTATCAGATTTTCAGAACAATTGCCATCGGTATTACACCCATAAAATATATAAGTTCGACATGAAAGCCCTCATGAGAACCTAAAGACTGGTTCTTTAGAGGTGCTTGAGATTGATATACCTCTACCTGCGAACAAAACTTTCCGATTCCGTGCCGAAAATTTTGATCCAGTATTGCATGCAACGGAACAAAGACTGAATTCAGTATGAAATGAGTGGAATTTGAGATCGTGCTGGCGGTCACGTTGTCCTATTGATGAAACGTGAAAGCGCAGTAGTTTATTATACAGGAGACGAACCCATGCCATTATGTCGCCTAATATTAAACATCGAAGTATTTCACTGCTGAGGACGAAAAACCGTAGTAAATAGCTGTGAAGAAGGGAGACGCTTGGCAGACTGGCAGTTGGCGTGTTCGTATACAGCCTATGAACAACACTCTGGAAATCTTCGAGCTGGTTGAAGAAGTCCCGATTGTCTCTAGCTTGTCCTTACTTAGCAAAATACTCTGTCGAAACTTCATTTCACGAGAACGATCTGCTAAAACTGTTGCGAAAATGAAGAAATTTGTGGTTGTATGTCTGATCCTTCTGGTTGTTAGTGGCTTGTTCGCGAAAGAAAGCGGTAGGTAGAATGAATATTCCATTGCAAACAATTATCACTTCTCTCTTTTCTCTGTGTTATCAAAATAGGTATTGTTTTTATTGTTAAATAAATCATTTTGTTGCGAAAGATCTTTAATAGAAAAAAATATAAAAGATCGTTGTGTAATTTTGCTACATTACTGTTCGCAAGGCACTTGAATATGATATAGTGTGTCGTCAAATTAATATATATATATATATATATATATATATATATATATATATATCCATGGCATATTCTTTTCTCTGGTCTGTACTTCAAATTGCTGTGTGCTTTCCTATGGCCGAAAAGAAAAAGAAAAAGAAAAAAGTGTGCTCCCACCCCATCTCCACTGTGATTCTCATTATCCCATTCCTAGTAATATATATTTATATGACTAAAAATCAATATTTCTTTACTTCATCTCCTCTAGACGCAAGTACCCTACGGCAACGGATTCCTCCACCTGGTACGTTATGAAAAATGAACAATAATTTTCCTGCTTGCGTAATCACAAGATCATCAAAATATGTCTAGACTGATTAAAATCAGCAATATTAGTAGAAAATATCACGGAAACTTTAAGGAAAATTGAACAAGCCGCTCAAAAGCTATGTGTGTTTTAAGTTTCAGTGTTGCCATAGCTGGATGAGAAGACTACAACAGTTTGTGACGTCATTGCAGCACAATGATATAGATAAAATATAAACAGACTTCAAGATATTTTGATATTTCTAGCAAAATGCTTGACACAACCTCCTCCAGAGAGCAGGGAAACAATATTTCACTTAACATGTGTCAGTAAAAGGTCATAGAAAGAAATGAGACTTATTAGATTTCCTTCCGTTTTCTTCTCTAGTTGCAGGCATTCTACGGCACTGGGCTCTTCCGCCAGGAGGTAGGTTATGAAATGTAATCATTTCATTTTCCTTCATAGTACGTTATATACCTACATGCGAAAGTTAGTCTTTGAATATTTACTTTTACACTATTTCCAGAGTACTATTAAACTCAGTGTTCCCCATATAAACCAGTCTTCTTTGGTGCAAAGTGGTATCCAAGTTCCCTATACATTTCGCAAGAGACGAACAAAAGAAGAGAAAATATTCTTGTTTTCCTACGTGTACATAATATTCGTCCACATGTACGTATCCTCTCACGATTATATAGGTTTTCCAGGTCAAATGTCCACCGAGATAAACCAAATGTCAAATAGGTAGTTCAAATGTCCATTCAGCTAAATAAATGTTCATGACCAAATATGGTATCAAATTAGGCAATTCAAATGTCCACTTAGGTATGAAATGTCCGCACAAAATATCAGACAAGAGACAATGCAGTTCAAATGTTGCATGGCAAAATATTACAGAGAACAATGCTCCGGGAAACCATTGTCAGATAATGTTTTCAAGTGTCCATTTCCTCCTAGACAGTGCTTTCTTGAATCACAAAATCATTATTTCACATAGGTAGTTGTATCGTTTAGGACATGTTTTCCAAGTGAAATGTCCACTAGCTCAAACACATTGTTCAAATGTGCATGCGTATTGTAAGAGAGATGAATGTATGTCCACAATACAATGCAGTTAGCAATAGGCAGTTCAAATGTCCATGTAGGTATGGAATGTCCATGTAGCACATGTCAAATATCAGACTAGGTAATTTAATATCCGGATAGCCAATAAGTATCCAAATGACTGGAGCAATGTCCCATAAGGGAGATCAAATGTTACATAGTGATTTCAAATGTCCATAATCTTAAATACTTCTTATTTAAACCATATGAATCGTAGCCTTACATGCATAAACGCACTCCTCAGTAATTAGTCTTGCATTAACTTGTCATATACACAAACACAGGTCCATACGGTGTCAAGATAAAAACATATTTTATTGAAACTTTTTTTAGAATGCATACAGACATAATCAATAGGGCTAAGCTGACATGAATCTCATAATAGCGGTGTACGTGTAGCTTCCTTACGTGCAATTTATCATTTCATACGAAAGAATGAGGATTTATGGCATGAGACTATTCACTTTTATTGTCTAAAACATAACGGAAATCATTTTCTTCAGACTTTTTTTTGTTTTTTTTAATACCGTATGGCCGTTCTTGTACTCCCTTTAATGCGATTGTGCTGCAGGTCAGAAACAAATGTAAACCTGTCATTTTTATGTCAATTTCTCAAGTTTAAGTTTTCTAAAGAACGTTTCTTCTCAGGCTTGTCGGACGGACTTTGGAAATAGGACGGTTCCGGTCGGGGCTATAACCATTTATCATTAATTAATATTTTATATTCTTTCTTTTTTTTTCTAACTCTTTTCTTTTCCTGCCATCCTCTCATTTTTCTTCCCATTTTTATCTCTCCCCTTTTTTTTTTCTTGCCTAAAAAGTGGTACAATTCATACCTTGCCATTCACTTCGAAAGACCTGCTTTTGTATTTTCCTGAAAAAGATTTTTTTTTTTTTCAGATAGGAAATTGCGGATCAGCAAGAGAAACATAGTTATTTCAGTGGTGTCACTTAAATTGTGTTGCATAATGTTGGCATAGACTCCATAAGCAATGCTTATCATCATGTTTTCGAGTCAAAGGATATTTCAATTACCTATGTAACATTTGAATTCCCTATGACAGACATGATACTCTCATTGACCTGAGATGACGAAAGAATTTCTATTATGTGGACATTTGACTTGACTATGGACTGCTTATGTACCTACATGGATATTTGATTTCTCTAATGCCATTAGAATGACTACAGTATATCATACTTGCTTTTGAGCAATTTGAATTTGATTCAGAAAGCCTATGTTCTTGTGCGTGCAGAGCACCACACATCAAATGCCAGACTGCGGTGGCAAGAAATATGAGATTTAATGAAATCTTTGCACACATTGTACAAAAAATTACAGAAAAAGAAAATATTTGTAAATGTTATGATAGGAATTCCATCGATTTTTTTTTTTAAAGAATAGAATTTTCCAGGGTCGGACTACAGTTATTTCCTTGGTCAGGAAGAAAAACACACACACGGGAAGTCACTCTTCATAATAATGATTCTTAACTCTTTTACATCACTCCATGAAAATACGGTAGTTCTTTTGTTCATTTTCTTTCAGTTCATAGATATTTTTCCTGTCATTTTATTGCAAATGCAAAATTGCCTCTCAAGTTTCAAATTTCGAAATTTATGCTTCACCGCTCTTTGGAATTCCCTAGATTTTGAATAAGAAAAAGGAAAAAAAAATGAGTGAGACTCGCTTTGTTTTAATAAAGTCATGACAGATTGTGTGTGAATGAAAACCCAGTTGTCTGCGCCTGATAATATCCATCAGGATTTCATATTCTTTAGAAAGCTAATACTCTTTGCCGTGTTTTGGAGTGAACTGATATCTAAATCACTTACGTAGCATCTGAATCACCTATGAATGACGTGATATGCTCTCATTGACCTGAGGTGACGCGAAAATTTACATTGTGTGGATATTTGACATGGCTATGGTCATCTTACTTACCTTATAGGATATTGGTTTGCTAAGTGGACATTTGATTTCCCTATTGACATTTGAATTACCTAATGTGACGCTTGATCTAATATTGCGGATATTTGACCTGGAAAACCTACACACAAGTATCATAACAATGACGTCATAATTATCTCTCACGACACCACAGGGGCTTTCACTGAAAAAAAAAATACAGAGAGTCTGGTTATATTTCGGATCCTGTCTTGTTGCTCTTCTTCCCTCTTGTAGTGCGAATGCAGAACATCATGAAACGTGAAGTGAAGGATGCTCCGGAGCTGTCGAAAATGGAGAATGCCGACCTCACCAAACGTGACGTCAGTGATGTGAACAACAACTGAGATGACGTCTCCATTCTGATTGTTCTTAAAACGTGTTTGCGTGTTTAGAAGCTCGCAACCCGCATTCATTTATTTTCTACTGGTGTACTACACAGTATTAAACTTAATGATAACTAGAGAGGGGCCGTCAAAGGCGGCAGACCCACGCCTAAGTACAAAGTCGGGGTAAACATAATGTGCATTCGGTCATCTACCAGAATTCGGCCACTTAATTGCCAGTGTGCTTTATCACCAGCCAGTGAGTTCTACCAAAGATCGTACACTGAAGTGTACGATCTTTGGTTCTACAGTCACATCACACGCAAATCACATAATTACACATACGGTATTAACACTCATTCACGTACAGGAAAGTCCTTAAGTCTCCTCCAAAAATCAATCGAAAATCCCAAATTCCACCGTCAAAAGTGCAGAATCGGAACTTTTCCAAGCGCGCGCGAATTAAGTCCAGTTTTAAGAGTATTGTCTACGCGACGGGTCGCGGAAAAAGCGCTAAAAATCGAGAAATACGCCGTTTTCTTGCGGGATATTTTGATTATAGCAAGCCGAGAGTGTGATGATATCAAAGGTCGTATGAGTGTACGATCTTTGATGGTATCCACAAAAGCAAAAAAGAAAAACAAAATTTACGTACCCCCTAGGCAATTACCCCTATGATTAGTGTCTACGGGAATTATTCAATGCAAGGGTTGAATGCAAATGTCTACTGCACCAGTATTCGGCCACCAACGAGAGCCGCAACGTCCCCGGTGCAATTTTGCACCAACAGTGTAGAGCGCGATGCATTTTCAGCGGCCTTGCACACGCATTGACATTGAGCACGCATATCGTGCAGTGTGACTGCGACCGAGCAAAATGCTCCTCCAACGAAAAAAACAATCAATGTTAATTTGAAAAATCATCAAATATCAAAGGTCGTATGAGTGTACGATCTTTGATGGTATCCACAAAAGCAAAAAAGAAAAACAAAATTTACGTACCCCCTAGGCAATTACCCCTATGATTAGTGTCTACGGGAATTATTCAATGCAAGGGTTGAATGCAAATGTCTACTGCACCAGTATTCGGCCACCAACGAGCGCCGCAACGTCCCCGGTGCAATTTTGCACCAACAGTGTAGAGCGCGATGCATTTTCAGCGGCCTTGCACACGCATTGACATTGAGCACGCATATCGTGCAGTGTGACTGCGACCGAGCAAAATGCTCCTCCAACGAAAAAAACAATCAATGTTAACTTGAAAAATCATCAAAATACGGGCCAGTTTGTGATGACGGAGAACGAACTTTCATAAATCTAGAAGGACATAGTCCCTCAAATAGGCCTAAACGTAAATTTCGGAATTCTTACGAACATTTGAGCAGCGAAGTCGGATCGTTGGGGAGTTTATGTCTTCGTATGGTAGCGGAAAATCGCAAAGTGAGAAACGGGAAATTTTCGGAATGGTCACTATACCATGGGGTCAAAACTTCAAGGTCACACAGAATTTGCAAGGGTCAACCGATTATCACCAAAATCTAATCGATTCTTTCCTGTCATTATCCAAACATTCCCTGAACATTTCGTGCAAATCCGTTTACCCGTTCTCTTGTTATCTTGTACACAAACAAACAAACAAACAAACAAACAAACAAAAAAACAAAAAACAAACAAACAAACAAACAAACAAACAAACAAACAAACATACGGAACCCTTTACATAACCCCCTGCCGATTTTCATCGGCGTGGGTAATTATGATCATCAAACATTCCAGATGAAGACAACAAGTTCATAGATTTTCTTATGTCATGCTGTTAGTACTTACGGCAATAAACCTTTTCCCACAAACATGTACGTCTTGTCTTGGTTCCCCGGCACATTATCTTAATTATCAAATATGAATATGACATACTCTGGACTCATTTAAATCCATTCTGTATCAAGAAATATTTCTAAAGTTTGTATACATTGAATTTTTATATATTTTTGTTACTAAACTTGATAAATAAAATCAAATAAAATGATCTTTGTACTTATCAACTATGATTAATCTATTAACCATAATGTTATATGCTTAAATGCGTATACTTTTGCATAAACGATTGTCTAAAAAGAAATTGCGATCAATAAAAATACCATGCTATGGCGACATGTTACGCAGCCTCGTGTGTTTTCTCGTAAGATATAGTTCCTTATTCAGAAAATTATATAATGTTCGGTATTCTGAAGGTTCGTTGATCCGAAAGTAACGTAATGTTTGCATGATATATATATTTTTTTTTTCTTGCAGACGAATCTTTGGAGCAATAAACATTGATTGCTCTCGGATCTTGCTCTCATAAGGCTATCTATGTGTATTGAATGTGAGAGTGAGTATGTGTGTACACTGTAAAAACAGCGGTGTTAGATTTAACACCACAGGTGTTAAATCTAACACCGATCAAACTTCAATAAAGGACCACACCCACAGGTGTTGAAAATGCACTGTGATGGTGTTAAAAAGTGTTCACCTGACACTTTGTGGTGTTAATTTGACACTGTACCTGGTGTTATTTTGACACTGTACTGGTGTTAATTCAAAAATGACACCACATGGTGTTGATTTGATATTTGTTGGTGTTAATATCAATGGTTTAACACCTGTCCGGCTTCAATAAGAGACCACACCAGCTGGTGTTACTGTGGTGTAAATTTATTTTCACATTTTTTCAAAAATCTAGTATTTTAATGTAAAATTCTTGATCGTCTTGTTTAAATTAGAAATCAACAAGAAGTGCAGTTACTAAGAAACTCTTCAAAAAAACAGTTTTATATTTGGAAATGACACCCGGAGGTGTTGATTTAACACCATAAATGAGCACCGAAAATTTAACACCAGCTCGGTGTTCACTATTTAACACCGGACTTTTTGCAGTGTATCCGTCCGTGTATGTATGTATGTATGTATGTATGTATGTATAATGTGTGTGTGTCTTTCATTGTTGGCTGGTTTGTTGCTTTGTTTCCTTGTTTGTGCGGGTCTGTAAAGGAATAATCTAGCGATTTGGAAACCATGGTCACAATACGGGCGGCAGGAAAAACAATACTGAACGACAGACAAAATGGGGAAACAGAAAATATCGTCCAGAATGATATTGCCGAGCTTAGTCTATGAAAATCAAGATCATATAGATGTTGATAATTCACATCTTGGATGATTGAATATTAGACGTATTTTGACAATGCTGCACATATCCTGGCAAAATACATTTCACACAGTATGACTAGGCCTATACTGACTTTGCCGGTCGATATTACCTGTTAGTTACAATATTAAAGTAAGGACGCCAAATAACCTTTGCTAGCATTCAAGACTCACGGTAGATTATTGTTTCTTTCCTGTAGAGATACCTTATTTACATCAAAGTATTATCAAATGAAATAGGCCTCAGAATAATTGAAATTCGTACATTTAAAATCATTTAAAAGAAGAATACCTAATCTACAAAACCACACGTATCTATCATATACAATAACTAGAGAGGGGCCGTCAAAGGCGGCAGACCCACGCCTAAGTACAAAGTCGGGGTAAACATAATGTGCATTCGGTCATCTACCAGAATTCGGCCACTTAATTGCCAGTGTGCTTTATCACCAGCCAGTGAGTTCTACAAAAGATCGTACACTGAAGTGTACGATCTTTGGTTCTACAGTCACATCACACGCAAATCACATCATTACACATACGGTATTAACACTCATTCACGTACAGGAAAGTCCTTAAGTCTCCTCCAAAAATCCATCGAAAATCCCAAATTCCACCGTCAAAAGTGCAGAATCGGAACTTTTCCAAGCGCGCGCGAATTAAGTCCAGTTTTAAGAGTATTGTCTACACGACGGGTCGCGGAAAAAGCGCTAAAAATCGAGAAATACGCCGTTTTCTTACGGGATATTTTGATTATAGCAAGCCGAGAGTGTGATGATATCAAAGGTCGTATGAGTGTACGATCTTTGATGGTATCCACAAAAGCAAAAAAGAAAAACAAAATTTACGTACCCCCTAGGCAATTACCCCTATGATTAGTGTCTACGGGAATTATTCAATGCAAGGGTTGAATGCAAATGTCTACTGCACCAGTATTCGGCCACCAACGAGCGCCGCAACGTCCCCGGTGCAATTTTGCACCAACAGTGTAGAGCGCGATGCATTTTCAGCGGCCTTGCACACGCATTGACATTGAGCACGCATATCGTGCAGTGTGACTGCGACCGAGCAAAATGCTCCTCTAACGAAAAAAACAATCAATGTTAATTTGAAAAATCATCAAATATCAAAGGTCGTATGAGTGTACGATCTTTGATGGTATCCACAAAAGCAAAAAAGAAAAACAAAATTTACGTACCCCCTAGGCAATTACCCCTATGAAATAGTGTCTACGGGAATTATTCAATGCAAGGGTTGAATGCAAATGTCTACTGCACCAGTATTCGGCCACCAACGAGCGCCGCAACGTCCCCGGTGCAATTTTGCACCAACAGTGTAGAGCGCGATGCATTTTCAGCGGCCTTGCACACGCATTGACATTGAGCACGCATATCGTGCAGTGTGACTGCGACCGAGCAAAATGCTCCTCCAACGAAAAAAACAATCAATGTTAATTTGAAAAATCATCAAATATCAAAGGTCGTATGAGTGTACGATCTTTGATGGTATCCACAAAAGCAAAAAAGAAAAACAAAATTTACGTACCCCCTAGGCAATTACCCCTATGATTAGTGTCTACGGGAATTATTCAATGCAAGGGTTGAATGCAAATGTCTACTGCACCAGTATTCGGCTACCAACGAGCGCCGCAACGTCCCCGGTGCAATTTTGCACCAACAGTGTAGAGCGCGATGCATTTTCAGCGGCCTTGCACACGCATTGACATTGAGCACGCATATCGTGCAGTGTGACTGCGACCGAGCAAAATGCTCCTCTAACGAAAAAAACAATCAATGTTAATTTGAAAAATCATCAAAATACGGGCCAGTTTGTGATGACGGAGAACGAACTTTCATAAATCTAGAAGGACATAGTCCCTCAAATAGGCCTAAACGTAAATTTCGGAATTCTTACGAACATTTGAGCAGCGAAGTCGGATCGTTGGGGAGTTTATGTGTTCGTATGGTAGCGGAAAATCGCAAAGTGAGAAACGGGAAATTTTCGGAATGGTCACTATACCATGGGGTCAAAACTTCAAGGTCACACAGAATTTGCAAGGGTCAACCGATTATCACCAAAATCTAATCGATTCTTTCCTGTCATTATCCAAACATTCCCTGAACATTTCGTGCAAATCCGTTTACCCGTTCTCTTGTTATCTTGTACACAAACAAACAAACAAACAAACAAACAAACAAACAAACAAACATACAAACAAACAAACAAACAAACAAACAAACAAACAAAAAAAAACAAAAAAACAAACAAACAAACAAACAAACAAACAAACATACGGAACCCTTTACATAACCCCCTGCCGATTTTCATCGGCGTGGGTAATAACAATAATTGCATTTATATGGCGCTTCATACTGGTGTTTCTAAGCGCACTGGTGCTATTCACAATGACATAAGGACAATTCAAAACCAAAATAACAGTAACAAAAGAAGAAGAAAGAAAAACTATACATGTGATACAGTGATACAATAATTAATAACTGACTGTGTGCGCCTCCAGGAAAAGAAAAGAAAAAATACTGTATACAGTATGATGCAATTTTAAATTCTCGTAGTTGAGGCATATGGTCTTGGTAAAGGTCAAACAGTGAAATACACTACAAAGAAAGCAAATACCATTATAAACAAACTACGCGACATCAAATATAGCAAATAGTGCTGTCATATACCTGCTACCAAGTCTCACGCATCGCCGGCGAGGTTGCCGCACCTCAGCGCCTCTTCTTATCCCTTAACAGCTCAACAGACATATCCTAAACGCTTTTTCTTCGGAAACAAAATAAATATTAAATTCATATGAGAAAACGCTATACTGCAGATCGAAGATAAGTAAAGGGTCTGAAACCAGTGTGAGGGCGGTATGAAGTCACGACACTAGGCAGCCTCTGTGCCAAGCACTAGGCGTAAATTGCATTCTGTCAGGAATATCATTGCCCTGGCCAGCTATTAAATGTTTGATATAAACTTGATCTATAGGTTAGATTTGACAAGATATATGCCAACTATCATGTCATTTTCATCTGATTTTTTGCCTGACAATGTTTTTAAGGGGCCCTTTTCATGAATGTTCTTGTTCATGAATTAAGTACATCTGCTTGAGGAAAATAATTGTCCAGTGTCTTTCATTGTTTGCTCCAAACTCTGTAATATCGAGAAACACTGGGCCTATTGTAAATAAATCATAATATTGATATCTAATCTCACAAAATTACGCATTGAGCGATGTTAATGTCGTATGACATTACATCACGGGGCTTGATGTGTCGGTCTCGTGGGCCTTTTTGCCTTATAGTATCGAACTCGTGGACCTTGTTTGCCTATAGTGTCGAGCTCATGGGCTGTATAATTAATGGGCTGCATGACTCGTGGATGTCAAACTCGTGATGTGAACCCGTCTGTACAGCTCTAGTTGTTTATAAGACTATCTCAATTTGTTTGTATATATTATGTTTATTGAGATAAGTTCGACACATTGAAAAGGCTTACGATTTGCAGCCTAAAGTCTGTGTAACTTTTTGAGGGCACGTGTGATCATGTATAATACTCTCAGTGAACAATTCACGAAAAATCCCCATACCCTTATACGTGTAAAGGAACAAAGATTGGTTTTGGTATGAATAATGGGAATTTCGAGATGTGTTTACATGTCACGACCACGTTATCCTATTGATAAAACACAAAAGCGCCGGAGTTTTTCCTACAGGCAACGCGACTGGAGAAGAACCCATTCTATTATTGTAGTCCGATATCAAGGAAGGATATTTACGGCAAACCTGCAGTTGATGAATCGTAATAAAACGCATGAACAGCACTTTGGATGCCAACGCTAAGCTGGGTGAAGAAGTCCCGAATGTCGTCTACCTAGAATTTTTAGCAGAATATTAGTTTCACAAGAGTTTTCTGCTAAACTGCTGTGAAAATGAAGACATACGTGATTGTCTGTCTGGCCCTTCTGGTTGGGAGTGCCTTGTTCGCGAAGGAAAGCGGTAGGTAGAATGGATTTCGCAATGTAAACAGCTATTACCAGTCTCTTCAGTTTGATCAAACTATATTTATGCATTGTTTTACAAGGGATTTGTCCCCCGGTAGATCTTTGAAGAACTATTTGAAACTTAATTATTCCCCATCTTTTAACCTCAATCACTCTTCAAAACCAGTTTATCCTTTAGGGTTGTTTGTTTGTCTGTTGGTGGTGGTGTTTTTGTTGATCCTTCATACGCGTATAAGCTGATTTTTCCCTATTATTTTAGTTGAGTACATTTTGCGTTTGAATAAAATAATATATCAAGTATTCTTAACTTTTGAAAAGGGGTCGTCACCAATTTTCCCCTTATACAGAGTGTAAACATTCTTTCCCAAACGTACCGTATTATAGGACACTATTCCTAACATTTCAATGATATTAAACGTCATAATTCTGTTTGTCGTTACGCTATAATCGACGAGGTCGTAGGCAAACTTCATCGTGTGCAATGTATTGCACTACGCTTGAGAGCCACGCGTTTCTATATTAGAATGGCTAGTTTTTGTAATGTGTATGTTGTTTCGGGATTTGTCTAAACATGTTACCGTCAGTGACATGCTACGTAATGTTTATTAAACCATTATCACGTGGACATTGTATTTCTACAGGTGTGTGCAATGTAATGCACCATTCACATAGAGAGTAACATGCCGTTGTGTGTTAGGAATATCACTTCCGATACACTTCTGTATATTGTGAGCAATGGATTAAAAAATTGTGGATCAAACAAACTTCCATAATCATGTCCTTTCCCTCTGAAAAAGTGCCAATGTGTTTTTCTGACGTAAAAGACTTGGCCCACTTACCTAACACTCCTCACTCAATCGCTGTGAACATGGGATATGCTGTGTCACAGACGAATGAACGCAGTCTAACTTTCAGCAATGTCTAATAAATTACCAATTCTATCAATACTGTATGTCCTTCCATCCATTTCTTAGATGCAGGCACTCTGCGGCACTGGCGTCCGCCTCCACCCGGAGGTACGTTTTGAAATATGATCATTCCATTAAGTTTTGTTCACATAACTCCAGCCTATACTCTGTACAATGTGCATAATCATCCTTTGTAGTTGTTCTGAACGTTTTCTTATTGTGTTATGCCTTTTGGGCAAGTGTGAATGGATTGAATTTGAATTTGAATCTTATTGGAGGATCTAATTCATGGAAGCTATGAAAGTACTGAATATTTTTAATCACGCATCCACAGAACCAACTGCTTAAAGGTAGGGAATCCCATTTGCACGCCTTAAATGAAGAGTTGTATAAATACAGTGGTATGTTGAAGAGAAAATCATTTTAGAAAATCCCATAAAGTATTGAAAGTGGAAGGCAACATTTAGTACATTTTTTCGACGGTTAGATTTTGAATTGAATTGTTTTCGGGGCTCACCGTAAATTCCAGTACATTACTAGGCTACCTTTGCAGACCCATGTATTGCATGTGTGTCCATCATTTTTGTGAAGAAAGTTCATCAACACTTACAAACATTTCTATATACATTCTTACCACACACTCTATACGTTATTACATCAGCTCTTGTACTTTTAGATTTGTGTTTATAGATCACAAATACAGAAGAATGAACAAAAAGGCTTAAGTGTGGCTGACACACAGAACTACTGAGTAGTTGAGTTTTGTGCATTATTCAAATTTTAGATAACTGTTGACTTCCAAATTTCTAAGCAGTGGCCTAAGCAAGTCCCCTGAGGTTCATATTTAATGTTTTGCTGCATTTTGGGAGGTCTGTAAAAGGTATCCCCTACCTTTAATGTCCCCCTCCAAAGGAATATGCAATTGGGATTAAGTGTCTCTTCCTATAGCGGCGCAACCGCTGCCGTCAAGGGACTCGATGTGAACATCGTATCTTTTTAATTGAATTGAATTGAATTTATTTATTTAATCACGGTAAAAAGCCTGCTATCAGCTATAAGCTGTTTTTCAGCAAGGCCTTGAAATGATATCAAAACATAGAAATCATACAATGAATAGAATGCACATAAAAAACACAAAATAATCATTACAAACGAACGCAAGAAAAGAAATGAAAAAAAAGTCACAAAATATACATTGTGTAAGTACAGACAAAAAAAAAATGAAAATGAAACATGTGACAAGTTATTGGGAGATCGCAATTACATAAACATTGTGTACTTTAATAAATTTGATATAATCAGGTAGAATAATTAGCAAAGGAGATGTGCGAAATTGCTCTTGAGAATGCAGTGATTGAAGTTAAGGATCTTGTTTCTGTTGGCAATGTATTGAATAATCTCGATGCCGAATATAGAGTGCTATTTTTAAGAATAGTTGATTTGGGCTTAGGGAGGTTAAGAATATTTTCATGATCACGTAAATTGTAGTGGCTTACTCTTTTCTCGAGACGTTCACATAAACTTTCTGGTAGAAAATTATTCAGCAGTTTGAAGATGAAAATCAATGCTTGCTTTTTCCAACGATCGATTAAACAGTCAACTTTAAGTGTACTATATAATGTTTGGCGGTTAAAACGATTATCAACTTGCAACACGATTCTCAGCGCCCTGATTTGTATTATCTGCAATCGCCTTAAGTGCACTGAATTACCATTCATCCACAGAGTACAACAGTAGTCAAAGTGACTTTGGATTAAAGTGTGGTACAGCATAAGAGCTGTTGCTTTGTCAATAAAACCCCTTGCCCTTCTGAGTAAATAAAGATTGCGTATGGCCTTAACTCTTACACTTTCAATTTGCTGAGACCAAGTTAGATTACAATCAATAATAACACCGAGGTATTTACATTGATAAACTCTTTCGAGTTCTGTATTACCAATACAAACATTGAATTTGCTGAAGGGTCTTAATTTTGCTTTAGATCCTAAGATCATGTAATTACATTTCTGTACATTTAATATCAGGTGGTTATGCGAAAACCACTTAGCCATCAGCTAAAGATCATTATTCAAAACGTGTTGGAATTCTTGGGGGGTTTTGGATGCAAAATACACACAGGTGTCATCCGCATATAAGGACAGGCGACACTTTTCAACAACTTTTGCGAGATCGTTTAAGAACAATATAAATAAGAGCGGACCCAATATGCTGCCTTGCGGTACACCACAATGCACAAAAGAACAGGATGATTCATTTCCATTGACCACAGTTATCTGTCTCCTTTGACTAAGGTAATGTCTAAACCATCTGGTCACATTCTCATCAAAACCATAGTAAACTAATTTCTTTAATAAAATGTCATGCGAAATTAGATCAAACGCTTTTTCAAGATCCAATGAGATTAAACCAACAACATAGCCTTTGTCTATGGCACACACAAGGTCTTCAATGACATTGATTACAGCAGTCGAATTGGAATGTTTTGGTCGAAAACCGTGTTGTTGTGAACATAAAAGACGATTTTCCGTTAGATACGCAGTAACCTGCTGAAACACTATTTTTTCCAATACCTTAGAAAGCACAGGTAAAACAGAAATTGGCCTGTAATTGGTTACATTGGTTGGGTCACCATCTTTATAAAGTGGCGTGATACGTGCTAATTTCCATGCGCTTGGTACTACACCTTTCACCAGATATAAATTGATCAAATGTGCTAAAGGCCGTAACATATGACTTACTGATATCTTAAGTATGCTTGCAGGAATATGATCAAGACCAGTTGCCTTGTTCAAAGGTATTGTATTGACATGTTTTAGAATGTCTTGTTCTGAGATCTCCTGAAAAGTAAACACAGACGATGCTTTTTCCATAAATTGTTCCATGTTATTACCAAACAGTTGTGTTTCTTTACGTTTGTTTGCAATACTTGTGAAATGGTCATTCAAATGAGTTGCAATATTTCTTTATCCACTGACATTTTTACCTGAGACAACCAACTTATTAATAGAAGTATTCTTCTTTTTGTTCGGCAAAACACAACGCAAAGATTTCCACATAGCGGAGGGGTTACCCTTGTTGTCTCCGATCATTTTACAGACGTATAATCGTTTGGCCGTTCTTATCATGGATGTAACTCTACTTCGTAGTTTTTTATACATGTCCCAATGAAGCTCAGATCCAGACTTTTTAGCTTGCTTTTTCATCTGGTCCCTTTCTCGAATCTTACTTAATACATCATTATTCATCCATGGTGTCTCTTTTTGTTTGACTCGCCTTTTCCGAAGTGGAACATGTTTGTCGAGAATGGAATTGAATTTAGAGACCCATAATTCATATGCTTTTTCTACATCACTTTCCGCAAGCACGTCACTCCAAGACACCTGCTGTAAGTCTTCAATGAATTCGTCTTCACATAACTTCTTAACACTTCGGCTGACTACATATCTATGGTTACCTGGCGGTGGTTTGGTATTACCCCAAATAGCCATGACCATAAAGTGATCGCTTAAACTCAGGGGTATTACATCACAAAACGATATTTTGTCATGATTTGAGGAAAACAGAACATCAATTAGAGTTGAGGTTTTAGATGTAATCCGAGTAGGCAATTCAACGAATTGTTTCAGCTCGTGCTCTTCCGCTATTTGCAATAAACGTTTGGTGTGATGTGCTGATGGCACTTTATTAAGATCACAATTCATGTCACCCAAAAAAACATAATCAATGCTCTGGGTTTCAATATTCTCTAAAAGATTTTCTATCTTATCAAACATATCGATATAAGAATCTGGGGGTCTATAGTAGTAAAGCACAAAAAAAAATGGTTTTTGTTTTGGTAGACAAATTTCGATACACAATAACTCCAGTTTATCATCAAATATATCCTGTCTCTTTTTGTATATTACAGACTCGTGAATATGTATCAAGATACCTCCACCATTTCTGTTTCAGTCCATTCTGATGCTTGCATATCCTTCAATAAAAATTTCATTATCAGTAATAGATTGGTCTAATCTTGTTTCAGAAAGACACAAAACATGGATTTTATTTGTTTTTACTACGTGTGTTATTTCATCAAAATTTTTCAAAAGAGAGCATACATTCAAAATCAAATGTGCAATATTAAAACCAGGATGCGAGTTTACGTGCTGAAATATAACTTCAGGTTTTTGATGAATGATAAATGTATCTGGAGACAGTTTATCAAAACTTTCCTGACTGATACTTACATGTTCATGGTCATTATCATTCAACTTATCTATGTTTCGAGGCAGTTCATTCATTAAACATGCATTGCACATCCAATCTACATCAGAATTGAAAAGTTCATGAGAAGCTCCTGAGCAGCGAAAGTGTGCCCATTTTAAACAGGAGACACAAAGTATACCTTTTTGGTTAGACCTGACTGACTTGTCACATGATAAACACGGAAATTTAACAGCCATATATATAACAATTTACAAAAATAATATGCACAAGTGTTCTGATACCTCACAGCTTTTCAAGATCTGCTCGATGTCGAATGTTCACTATCTTGCTATCCCTTGTCAGTGCACGAATTCTGCCGTCATTGGTCCACACCCTGGTGATCGAGTCGCATCTCAGAGCCTCACGGACGAGTTCTTGCCTAGATGATGTCAGGTCTTCGCGAATGTATATCGGGGTTCTCTTCAGCTTCATTCTGGCGGCATACACTTTCTGACGAACATTGTACCGTGCAAACTTGACAATCAGTGGCCGTGGTTGATCAGCTCTTCCTGTCTGAGGTCTTTTCGGTTGAATCCGGTGTGTTCTGTCCAGGTCGCCTTCCCCCACGTTGAAACCGAAGTCGAGTTTGGAGTTGAGAAGATCGAGCACAACGTCATCGCTGATTTCGTCCTTCTTCTCCGGCACGCCGTATATTCGAAGGCAGTTTAGCCTGGAGTACTGCTCTTGTTCCCCCTGGTGGTTTTCGCTGTCAGAGAGCTTTTTCTCCAGTTGTTTGACTTTCTTCTCAAGTTCATTCACTTCTTGTTGCTTTTTCTCGACGTCCAGGTTGACTGCTCCATACACACTTTGAGATACCCGGTCTATCAGAGCCGCTGCGAGGAGGTCAACCAACTTTGAAAGGATGGGCTCGGCACAAATCACTTTTTTTATCTGGTCTTTGAGTTTCATTGTGTCACTCTCGTCGAACTTGAATGACGCGCATTCCGGAGTCGCATCATCTATTGTGTTGCTTGCACCCTTGTCCGTTTCCATGGTAGACTGAGCACCCAATTTGGTACCATCTTCATCCTCGTCTCGGCAGCCGGAGGGTTCCCCATCGTCGGACGCTAGAGACTCGTACCTGCTGACATTTTTTGATGAGCTACCTCTGCCCGTTTTTCTCTGTCCTGCTGTTCGATTTCCTGATCTCATCATGTCCACAAATTGATCACAGACAGTATCAATAGTCACCACAGCATATTCCTCATGTTTGAAGGGCAAGCACTTGGAGCAATTCCGTGAAAAATCCGAAATTTGATGAATCTCTCTCACAGTAAGAACGGATAACGTCGTGACGTCTCATCAACGTCTCATCTTTACGTTTGTGAGTTATGTATTTTATTAGAGCATTGTTTGTAGTGGAATGTGTTTCTAACTAGTGTTTCTACAATTTTGCTGGCAATGTACTTCTCTGTGGGTCTTCGTTACTTACAATATGGGCCTTACAAATAATATTTATTTTATGCCTTTTTAATGGAGCTGAGCGTAAGCATTCTTTTCGGAAGGCAAGACGTGTCACCCTACCATTTTGTTGTTACGACATTGTTTAGTCCTGACATTTAAAAGTTTCACTAGCTCTTGAATCACATGCCTCCGTCATGCTCATTGCGTTTGAGGAAGGAGAGGCTGTTACATAGTAGGACGCAACGAAACCTATAAATTGAGTATCAAATGCCTATAGCTTTATCATGATTGGCTTCTTCTCTGGAACAGGTGCACCCACCCTGCGGCAACAGCGTCCTCCGCTTGGAAGTACGTCATAAATGAGATCGTTTCATATTTCCTGCCTGCGTTTTGAAGCATGTACTCCGACTCCGCCTGTCAAATTGCTGTTTGAACAACGGCGTAGCCAGGATTTCATCTTAGGGGGGGGCGGTTAGTCTGCGTGGGAGGGAGCGAAGCGACCGAACCCGAGCGAGCGGAGCGAGCGAGGGGGGGGGGAGGGTGTGGGAGGGGGGTGTCCCCCCTCCCACGGTAAGAACTTTTTGCATTTGGATGTTGTAAATGGTGCAATTTGATGCATGTTTTTGCGCGTTTTATCGACGTGAAACAGTCCCACTTGTTTATGGTAGCAGTTTATTTTGATGTAGATTATCATTGAACAATTTGCCTATAAAATGGTATAATAAATAGATACACTTATTGTATTAATTCTTTTCACTGAATATCATGAACGCGACTGAACCCGAGCGAGCGGAGCGAGCGAGGGGGCAGGGGAGGGTGTGGGAGGGGGTTGTCCCCCCTCCCACAGTAAGAACTTTTTGCATTTTGATGTTGCAAATGGTGCAATTTGATGCATGTTTTTGCGCGTTTTATCGACGTGAAACAGTCCCACTTGTTTAAGGTAGCAGTATATTTTAGTGTAGATTATTATTGGACAATTTGCCTATAAAATGGCATAATTTAAATACACTTCTTGTATTAATTCTGTTCACTGAATATCATGAACGCGACTGAACCCGAGCGAGCGGAGCGAGCGAGGAGGGAGGGGAGGGTGTGGGAGGGGGTCCTCCCACGGTAAGAACTTTTTGCATTTTGATTTTGCAAATGGTGCAATTTGATGCATGTTTTTGCGCGTTTTATCGACGTGAAACAGTCCCACTTGTCTAAGGTAGCAGTATATTTTAGTGTAGATTATTATTGGACAATTTGCCTATAAAATGGTATAATTTAAATACACTTCTTGTATTAATTCTGTTCACTGAATATCATGAACGCGACTGAACCCGAGCGAGCGGAGCGAGCGAGGAGGGAGGGGAGGGTGTGGGAGGGGGTCCTCCCACGGTAAGAACTTTTTGCATTTTGATTTTGCAAATGGTGCAATTTGATGCATGTTTTTGCGCGTTTTATCGACGTGAAACAGTCCCACTTGTCTAAGGTAGCAGTATATTTTAGTGTAGATTATTATTGAACAATTTGCCTATAAAATGGTATAATTTAAATACACTTCTTGTATTAATTCTGTTCACTGAATATCATGAACGCGACTGAACCCTAGCGAGCGGAGCGAGCGAGGAGGGAGGGGAGGGTGTGGGAATGGGGTGTCCCCCTCCCACGGTAAGAACTTTTTGCATTTTGATTTTGCAAATGGTGCAATTTGATGCATGTTTTTGCGCGTTTTATCGACGTGAAACAGTCCCACTTGTTTAAGGTAGCAGTATATTTTAGTGTAGATTATTATTGAACAATTTGCCTATAAAATGGTATAATTTAAATACACTTCTTGTATTAATTCTGTTCACTGAATATCATGAACGCGACTGAACCCGAGCGAGCGGAGCGAGCGAGGAGGGAGGGGAGGGTGTGGGACTGGGGTGTCCCCCTCCCACGGTAAGAACTTTTTGCATTTTGATTTTGCAAATGGTGCAATTTGATGCATGTTTTTGCGCGTTTTATCGACGTGAAACAGTCCCACTTGTCTAAGGTAGCAGTATATTTTAGTGTAGATTATTATTGAACAATTTGCCTATAAAATGGTATAATTTAAATACACTTCTTGTATTAATTCTGTTCACTGAATATCATGAACGCGACTGAACCCGAGCGAGCGGAGCGAGCGAGGAGGGAGGGGAGGGTGTGGGACTGGGGTGTCCCCCTCCCACGGTAAGAACTTTTTGCATTTTGATTTTGCAAATGGTGCAATTTGATGCATGTTTTTGCGCGTTTTATCGACGTGAAACAGTCCCACTTGTCTAAGGTAGCAGTATATTTTAGTGTAGATTATTATTGGACAATTTGCCTATAAAATGGTATAATTTAAATACACTTCTTGTATTAATTCTGTTCACTGAATATCATGAACGCGACTGAACCCGAGCGAGCGGAGCGAGCGAGGAGGGAGGGGAGGGTGTGGGAGGGGGTCCTCCCATGGTAAGAACTTTTTGCATTTTGATTTTGCAAATGGTGCAATTTGATGCATGTTTTTGCGCGTTTTATCGACGTGAAACAGTCCCACTTGTCTAAGGTAGCAGTATATTTTAGTGTAGATTATTATTGAACAATTTGCCTATAAAATGGTATAATTTAAATACACTTCTTGTATTAATTCTGTTCACTGAATATCATGAACGCGACTGAACCCTAGCGAGCGGAGCGAGCGAGGAGGGAGGGGAGGGTGTGGGAATGGGGTGTCCCCCTCCCACGGTAAGAACTTTTTGCATTTTGATTTTGCAAATGGTGCAATTTGATGCATGTTTTTGCGCGTTTTATCGACGTGAAACAGTCCCACTTGTTTAAGGTAGCAGTATATTTTAGTGTAGATTATTATTGAACAATTTGCCTATAAAATGGTATAATTTAAATACACTTCTTGTATTAATTCTGTTCACTGAATATCATGAACGCGACTGAACCCGAGCGAGCGGAGCGAGCGAGGAGGGAGGGGAGGGTGTGGGACTGGGGTGTCCCCCTCCCACGGTAAGAACTTTTTGCATTTTGATTTTGCAAATGGTGCAATTTGATGCATGTTTTTGCGCGTTTTATCGACGTGAAACAGTCCCACTTGTCTAAGGTAGCAGTATATTTTAGTGTAGATTATTATTGAACAATTTGCCTATAAAATGGTATAATTTAAATACACTTCTTGTATTAATTCTGTTCACTGAATATCATGAACGCGACTGAACCCGAGCGAGCGGAGCGAGCGAGGAGGGAGGGGAGGGTGTGGGACTGGGGTGTCCCCCTCCCACGGTAAGAACTTTTTGCATTTTGATTTTGCAAATGGTGCAATTTGATGCATGTTTTTGCGCGTTTTATCGACGTGAAACAGTCCCACTTGTCTAAGGTAGCAGTATATTTTAGTGTAGATTATTATTGAACAATTTGCCTATAAAATGGTATAATTTAAATACACTTCTTGTATTAATTCTGTTCACTGAATATCATGAACGCGACTGAACCCGAGCGAGCGGAGCGAGCGAGGAGGGAGGGGAGGGTGTGGGAGGGGGGTGTCCCCCTCCCACGGTAAGAACTTTTTGCATTTTGATTTTGCAAATGGTGCAATTTGATGCATGTTTTTGCGCGTTTTATCGACGTGAAACAGTCCCACTTGTCTAAGGTAGCAGTATATTTTAGTGTAGATTATTATTGAACAATTTGCCTATAAAATGGTATAATTTAAATACACTTCTTGTATTAATTCTGTTCACTGAATATCATGAACGCGACTGAACCCGAGCGATCGGAGCGAGCGAGGAGGGAGGGGAGGGTGTGGGACTGGGGTGTCCCCCTCCCACGGTAAGAACTTTTTGCATTTTGATTTTGCAAATGGTGCAATTTGATGCATGTTTTTGCGCGTTTTATCGACGTGAAACAGTCCCACTTGTTTAAGGTAGCAGTATATTTTAGTGTAGATTATTATTGAACAATTTGCCTATAAAATGGTATAATTCAAATACACTTCTTGTATTAATTCTGTTCACTGAATATCATGAACGCGACTGAACCCGAGCGAGCGGAGCGAGCGAGGGGGTAGGGGAGGTTGTGGGAGGGGGGTGTCCCCCCCCCCCCCCCCTCCCACAGTAAGAACTTTTTGCATTTTGATGTTGCAAATGGTGCAATTTGATGCATGTTTTTGCGCGTTTTATCGACGTGAAACAGTCCCACTTGTTTAAGGTAGCAGTATATTTTAGTGTAGATTATTATTGAACAATTTGCCTATAAAATGGTATAATTTAAATACACTTCTTGTATTAATTCTGTTCACTGAATATCATGAACGCGACTGAACCCGAGCGAGCGGAGCGAGCGAGGAGGGAGGGGAGGGTGTGGGACTGGGGTGTCCCCCTCCCACGGTAAGAACTTTTTGCATTTTGATTTTGCAAATGGTGCAATTTGATGCATGTTTTTGCGCGTTTTATCGACGTGAAACAGTCCCACTTGTCTAAGGTAACAGTATATTTTAGTGTAGATTATTATTGAACAATTTGCCTATAAAATGGTATAATTTAAATACACTTCTTGTATTAATTCTGTTCACTGAATATCATGAACGCGACTGAACCCGAGCGAGCGGAGCGAGCGAGGAGGGAGGGGAGGGTGTGGGAGGGGGTCCTCCCACGGTAAGAACTTTTTGCATTTTGATTTTGCAAATGGTGCAATTTGATGCATGTTTTTGCGCGTTTTATCGACGTGAAACAGTCCCACTTGTCTAAGGTAGCAGTATATTTTAGTGTAGATTATTATTGAACAATTTGCCTATAAAATGGTATAATTCAAATACACTTCTTGTATTAATTCTGTTCACTGAATATCATGAACGCGACTGAACCCTAGCGAGCGGAGCGAGCGAGGAGGGAGGGGAGGGTGTGGGAATGGGGTGTCCCCCTCCCACGGTAAGAACTTTTTGCGTTTTGATGTTGCAAATGGTGCAATTTGATGCATGTTTTTGCGCGTTTTATCGACGTGAAACAGTCCCACTTGTTTAAGGTAGCAGTATATTTTAGTGTAGATTATTATTGAACAATTTGCCTATAAAATGGTATAATTTAAATACACTTCTTGTATTAATTCTGTTCACTGAATATCATGAACGCGACTGAACCCGAGCGAGCGGAGCGAGCGAGGAGGGAGGGGAGGGTGTGGGACTGGGGTGTCCCCCTCCCACGGTAAGAACTTTTTGCATTTTGATTTTGCAAATGGTGCAATTTGATGCATGTTTTTGCGCGTTTTATCGACGTGAAACAGTCCCACTTGTCTAAGGTAGCAGTATATTTTAGTGTAGATTATTATTGAACAATTTGCCTATAAAATGGTATAATTTAAATACACTTCTTGTATTAATTCTGTTCACTGAATATCATGAACGCGACTGAACCCGAGCGAGCGGAGCGAGCGAGGAGGGAGGGGAGGGTGTGGGACTGGGGTGTCCCCCTCCCACGGTAAGAACTTTTTGCATTTTGATTTTGCAAATGGTGCAATTTGATGCATGTTTTTGCGCGTTTTATCGACGTGAAACAGTCCCACTTGTTTAAGGTAGCAGTATATTTTAGTGTAGATTATTATTGAACAATTTGCCTATAAAATGGTATAATTCAAATACACTTCTTGTATTAATTCTGTTCACTGAATATCATGAACGCGACTGAACCCGAGCGAGCGGAGCGAGCGAGGGGGTAGGGGAGGTTGTGGGAGGGGGGTGTCCCCCCCCCCTCCCACAGTAAGAACTTTTTGCATTTTGATGTTGCAAATGGTGCAATTTGATGCATGTTTTTGCGCGTTTTATCGACGTGAAACAGTCCCACTTGTTTAAAGATAAAATGGAGTTCCTGTTAAGGTGCATTTCACCGAGTGAAACCATGATTCAAAGTATCAGGATATAACTGCTAGTCAGTATGATGCTTAGGGAGCATTATAACTCATGTTTGATTACTAGAACGTCAATTTAGATGAGAACTGCAGTAGTGACTCTCGCAAAATAACGGCTCGTTTAAAACGGAAGGATTTGGTCTCGAGCGCATGATTCACAACGCCCCCTTGCGGTCCCGAGAAGAAAGTCGGTTTTCGGATACTACTGATACTATACTACTTACAGAAGTCTTGAGAGAGCTCTGTGATATACTACTGAAGTGTACTGTACACAAGCGCGACCGCATCCCAGAGGCTACGATCCGCGATCCGTTTATAGCAGAGCAAGCTGTCGACAACTGCGTACATTGTGTGTATAGCCACTGTGTGCGTTTTATGTCCGACGTCCAGTAGTGTACGATCGAACGATACCCCTGTGCGGTGTATGTTGTGTGTACGTATCATGGGGGCATGGATGGGCCAACCGTATACTGTGCACGTGGGTGGCCATGAGCATGCTACCTAGTACCCATATTGTACACATGCCCCACGCGCTTTCCCCACTCTTTGCCTTCCACCAGGGAGGTGAGACCTCCCTGCTTCCACCAAAAAGTCGATACTCTTTGCTAGTCATGCTTCCACCAAAGAGTGGATTCAGTCCACTGAACAATGTAGTCCGTGGCGATATCGTACTGGCTTCCGTTCGCTATGACAATGCCAATCACTGTACTAGTGGATGGTACATGCGTGGCCATGGCAAGCGAGCTGGCTTCGTTCGTTCGCCCCGTTGCAAGCTACTAACGTATTACACGTATTATGTACTTGGGTACTGTTAGTATTCATACGACCAGCTGCGAGCTGCGTGTTAGTGGACTGTTCTGCAGATCTATATAGAGGCGGTCCGAAATGCATGTTCAATTGCCATGTTTTCATGCTATAATAAACAATAAGATTCTCTCGCCATATTATGTGTTGACAAGAACAGATAAAATAACTGAAACAAACAATCAAAGGTAGCCCTCCCATTTTTCTTGTTTGTTATTCTGTCGATAAATGAGCTTCCAAGTAAAAAAAAAAAAAAAAAAAAAAGAGTAAACAATAGTGGGCCTGTACGTTTTGTGAAGGACATGTTTGTTGTTCGTCGGGTGATTTGTTGACAGGCCATGGACCTAATATAGGCCTACTAGTACAAGGACATTCATCGTACACATTTTTGCACACGCATAATACCTTCCCTACAGGATATACCTGTCCTCTACGAATACCGATCCCTTTTTTTTTTCTTTTTTTTTTTTGTGCTCTGGAATATGCTACGGAAAAGTGAAATATTGAGATCACAAGTGACAATCATTCTTCCATCATTTCTTTTAAAAACTGCCTGCTTTTCCCTAGCGAAAGTGTTTGCTTTGAGGTATGATTTCCTAACATACACCTCAAGACTGCACATTCACTTCATTTGATTTTTCTGCGTTATTTTCTTCTGCGCATATAGTTTTAGATTTATCGAATCTCCATCTTGTTCTTCTCCCGGCTTGCTTGCGGTGACAATCATGGGATCAAAGCAGTACCCTAAAGCATGCTAAAACTGTCTTTGAGACGCTTTTGAGATGTAGGCCTACAGGTGGCCGTGCATGATTGACACAAAATTTCTCATGATCTCAGGTATTGCTGCTCCTCATCATCTGTATCTATTCAAAGACATTTCTGTCTGAAAAAGGCACATCTGCAAAACAAGACTGAAATGAGGGAAACGATCCTTTTGTTAGTGACGATACATGATCACACAATCAAGTAAAGAAAAAATGCCAAGTAAACCTAAGAAAGAACAACAGCTCTCATGTATTTATTACTGATGATCATCTACACAGCCAAAGTTGCCATGCAGTCGGTAGATGTTGACGCTTCCGCACGTACCACATGCTGTTCATTTCTAATCTTAATTTTTTTATTTAATTTTTTAGTTGCATAGGCCTGATTGTCAGAGAAAGACATAATCCGAAATCGAAAGGATTTTTGTTTTGCTTTTTTTCTGTTTTTTTTTTTTTTTTTTTTACTGATTGTTTGTAATTTTCAAATTAGTGGGGCCTATTGAGATACGTTTTGCGATTGTAGGACATGTTTGTTGTTGGTCAGGTGATTTGTCGAGAGAACTGACAACCAAATTTGCTAATCCTGTTTGTGTTATTGTCGTTTTAGGGTTTTCTTGTTTTGTTTTTTTTTTGATTTGTTTGTCCAGCATGGTAGGGCCTACCTGTGTTCTGTGCGTAGTTACTGCGGCCGGCGTGTAATGGCGACAGGGTCTTGTTCAATTTGCCATGGTTTTTACACTATATCATTTATGATGAAAGAAAAGCAATTCTCTCGCCGTAAGTGCTGACAAGCCAAATCAAAAAATCAATAACAATCTTTGCATCGTTTTTGCCAACTCTGTCCATAGCCTAAATGAGCAGTCCAATAAAAAAAAATGCACTAAATATCGTCAACTAAACCTACAGAAGTAAAAACAGCTTGATGATCTACACACGGTCAACGTTGCCATAGTTGACGCTTCAGCCTGTATATGCTGAGCATTTCTTTCTTAATTTCATTCCTTTTCTTCTTCTTTTTTTCTCAGCGTACTTTTACTGATTGTTTTTCAAATTAGTTGGGCCTATATGCGTTTTATGGAAGACGTGTTTAATTGTGTTTTCGTTTTGTTTTGTTTTGTTTTGTCAGGCGATCTGTTGACAGAATAATATTGATGACCACTAATCCTGTTTTGATTACTATTGATATTATTTTGGGTTTTGTTGTTTGAAATCAAAAATTGTCTGCACTTTTTTTTCCTTTTTTTGGCCGATTATGTCGATAAATCAGCTGTCAAGTAAAAAAAGAAAACAATCGCCGACTAAACCTAACTAAAACATCAACAACAAACCAACAACAACAAAAACAAACCCAGCTCGGTTGTTACTGATGATCGTCTATACACTATACGTTGCCAGAGTTGGTGCAGTACATGACGCTTGGCACGAAGCATTAATTTTATTCAAATTCATGAAATTCTTCCGTCGAGATGTTTTCATTGCAGCTGATTGACAAATTGCCCTACATCGACGTATATCAGTTGCAACGTAGCATTTATGCTTGACATTTTTCCATTTGTCCATTTTTTCTTAGCGTAAATAGCATAGGTCTGAGTGTCAAAGAATTATATGGATTCCGAAAGGTTCGGGTTATTTATTTTGTTGTTGTTGTTTTACAGATTTAGTAGGGCCTATATGCGTTTTGTGCAGAACGCGACAATGTTTTTTGTTTGAGCAGATGATTTGTCGACAGATTGTACAGAAATGCTAATCCTGTTTAGATTATTATTGTTTTCGGGTTTTTGTTTTCGTTTTTGTTTGTTTTTGCTTCATTGCTCCATTCACGTGGTACCTGTGTACTGTGTGCAGTCAAAGAGTGTGTAATGGAACTGTGCTGCAAGATGGTATACATGTAGCGTTCTTCTAGAATAATGTTCAATTGCCATGTTTATATGCTTATCGAAGAAAAACACTTCTCTCGACATATGTGCTGTCAGGTCAAGATTTAAACAAAAAAATGAAAGAAATTATTTTAAAAAAAAGTCTTCACAGCCTTTTTTTTTTCTTTTGCTCATTCTGACAATGAATGGGCTGTCTAGTCAAAAAGAAAAAAAAATCGCTAACTAACATAATATAGAAAATCCGATTGTTAATGACGATTATCTACATGGTCAACGTTGCCATCAGAGTAGGCATAGGCCTATCATGGATATTGACGCTTGGCATGTAGCATTTTATGCCGGACATTTTTTTCTTATTTTTTTTTTTTTCGTAGCGTAGTATGCGCAGGCCTGATTGACCAAGAAAGACGTATTCCGAAATGTTATGTTTTCTAGTTGTTTTACTGACTGTTTGTTTTTACAATTAGTAGGGCCTAATATGCGTTTTATGTATAACATGTTTGCTTGTTGTTTGGGCAGGTGATTTGATGGAATTGATTACCACAGTCATGTGCTGGTTCTGTTTGTATTATTTTTTGTTGTTGTTGTTTTTGCTTAGCGGCCAATTTTGTGGAGAGAATTGGCAGAAAAAAATTAATGTGAAGAGGACTGGTTTGTTTGCTTATCAGGTGATTCTGTGAGACAATTTTGTCAACAACAACAACAACAAAGCAAATCAAAGACCTCTTCCATCTGTGATTGTGCGACCGTCTTTTCCCTTTTTTCATGATGACAAATGTCATGACAAGAGCATAATCTTATGCAATCTCTTTCACATAACACAATCCCAATGGAGATCGAGGGGGCTTCGTGTTATAGTAAGCTATAATCAGTAGTGATCGAGGTGGCTTCGTGTTCGACCGGTATAACAAGCAACGGTGGACAGCTCTACACGTATGCCATCAGGTATGTATCACACGTATATATATATATATATATATATATATATATATATATATATATAAGATATATATATTGCATCCTTTCTTTTTTATTTCTTTCTGGTGCCCCACTCGGGATTAATCGGCTGAATAGGAAAAAAAGGCTCCCCCATGCATTTTTTCCCCTTCAGTTTCTCGTGCCACCAATGCCCCCTCGTTACGGGGTTGTTTCCTTCCTAAAAACAAATATCAAAAAATAATATACCCGTGGTCACTGCAGAACCTTGATGATATACATTTTAAAAGAAAAGAGAACTAACTATACCCTATAGGGGGCATGGGGGCAGTTTTCTTTCGTTATAACGAAGTTTCGTTATAACCGAACAAATACAATATTACACGAAAACAAGGAAACCACGCATATAAATTATGATGTTCTGTTTGCTGAATACACTGGAAAGCTATGTAAAATGGAATGGGACCTTTTAAATTTCGTTTGAATATTACAATTAAAAGAGAGCATACAGTTGTTTGTAATGTCCGAAGGTTCGTCGATCGGAAATTAAAATGATCAGGTTCGTCATTCCAAAGGTTTGTAATTTACTAACTGAGAAAGGATCACTATTCCGAAGGTTCGTTGTTGCGAAGGTTTTTTAATCCGAAAATGTAATAAAGTTTGTCATTCCGTGGAAGGTTTGTTAATTAAAAAAAAAAAATGACACAGGTTACGTATTTCGAAGGTTCAGTTTTCTTATAAGACGATTATAAGGTTTACAATTCCTAAGATTTGTTAGTGGACTTACCTTTTCTTTTCTGGATTAACGAAACGTTTTTTGTTTGTTTGTTTGTTTTTGGGGGGTTTTTTTTGTTTTGTTGTTGTTTTAGGTTGTTGTTTTTTAATGTTCCAATTAATGAATGTTTGGAATTCCTATCATTTTCGGACAAACGCACCGTCGTAATAAGAACCATATTTTTATTTTTTTTTCGGAATAACGAATCTTTGGAATAACGCCAAAATGTTCGTGAACAAACACTGTTTCATTTCCGAACTAACGGACATTTAGGTGTATCAGAATCTTTGTGTTTTGTAATAAGGAACCTTACTCAATTTCAGATTATTGTCAGATTGTTTAACAATAATGCAAGTTCTCCTCGAAAACTTGTGCGTGACACACGGATCGAAAACGCAGTATTGTGAAGCATTCGCCCACGCAGAGACGCTATAAATGCTTGTTCCGCTACGTATTTTCGGAAGCGATCCGCATTTCGTTATAACAGAGCACATTTCTTTTGTTTTTCTTTGTCAGTGGCGCTCGGAAAAGACTTCGTTATAACGAAAATTTCGCTATAAACGTGTTCGTTATAAGCGAATCTTTTTAACACAGACTTTAATGGCGAACATTTTGGGAACAGAAGTTTTGCTTCGTTATTACCGTGTTCGTTGTAACGGGAGTGCAAATTGCAAGTATTGCAAATAAGCCATAAACATCACATCTCATTATTATTGTCATAAATTATCAGAGGATTGTAATTTCCTGTGCACATATCGTTATGTATGTTTTTTATATTGTTTTTAACAGATTGAACAACGCTCCGTAAAAACATGACATGCTGTCCCTATATAGCACCAGTAAATGAACGTCACTGGAAACACGTCCTGATGAACTTCAAGATGATGTCAAGTCAAGTCGCATCAATGATCATCGATGTACCGCAAAAAATATGAATAACACATTATCCCTTCCCACACATTGTCATAATAGGAAATTAATCATGGTGACGTTATTTTGTTTTTCTTTAATCCGGAACAACAGAGAAAACGTAAACTTTTCACCTTTGTCACGCTGAGTGAAATAGGTCAGCTTCTAATTATTTTCAGCATCCAGAAATGTACGGTATGACATTAATTTTGGTGAATGTATGTTACTAAAATTTGTAGATTCTTTGCAAAATGGTAACATCAAGGCGATGGAAATGTCCGACCACTATACCCTTTATACCATTGGCTAATGTTTCTTTTGTGTCCATGAGTATACGTATGTATCAAAGAGAGGTCAGTCTTTATGCTCCACTGACATTAATTCGCTCCGCGAGAATGTGCTCCACAACATCACCCCAACGACATCTGCTCCGTCGACAATGATTGCTCCGCCGACGACTGAACCACCAACACTTGCTCCGGTGATGTTTCCTTCGAAGACACCACAATGAATTGTCCCGCGCCCCGGCGACATTTTACTCCAAGGATACGGCAATAACATTGATCTACCATTAGTTCCAGTGGAAATGGCTGCATTTCATTTACCCAAATTCTGCTGGCATGTCCTCATGAACGAGATCCGAAGATATTTTATGACATCTGCTGAACTCAGCTCAATATTGAAATTGTTCTTATAACTCACAATCTCATGTTCGCATTATATCTTGCCACATTCAAAAAATATGCAGGAATTGTTTTGCACAAGACATATAGTTGTTTCTTGAAATACTTGAGGGGTGCTGCCGATTATTTATAGGCAATTATTAATTCGTTTAAATGTTTTATTGGTTATTTAGAAGGCCTAGCTAGTATACATATGCTACGATTGTTTTGGTTTATAGGTAATGTTTAGGCACTAATCTTCAACATATATCCGAAGAGTGTTCTTCGTAAAATAGCATTGCGTAAGCTTGTGATTCTAATTCATCGGAGTATCAAGCCTTTGTACTTCATTGTCGGATATCACCTTCGGAATAAACATTCTACATCCGGCACTGGTGGATGTTTCAGAAAATTATCGTCAGACGGGAGGGGAAATCTTAAAAGCAAAAATGAATGTCATTCTTAGTTTGATATGTTTCCCCTTGGGCAGTGGGAGATATTTGATTGTCTGTTAATAAATGATTCACCGTAAAGTCCCAAGGTAACAATGATACATTTCAACTATAATAACATGGTATTATAACCAAAGGTAAACGTATGGATTGCCCTGCTCGCAACTCGGCATTCATGGTCGTGATGGTCTTCCGAGGAATCCAATTTGACATGAATAATAAAATTGATTGAAACTCCATTTAAAATGAAACTCTTATTATACGCACATAATCTACACATAACGAAATCATAATTATACAAAACAGTATTCGAATACCACCCACGAACAGCCCTCTTCATGTAACATAATCATTTACATTACGTCGGGATACCAGATCACATACATTTTCATAACATCCAGTGCAAAACATAATTATTAATTGCTTTCTTATATAGGAATTACACGATGGTGAGGGTGAGGATATCATCCAAGGTAACAGTTTTGCATAGATGCCCCACGATAGGCGAACATGCGTTTATTCTGTTCTTGTTTATTTTGACGTTGTTCATTTCTTTTTCTTTTTCTTTATCGAGCAACGAGAGACAGACCTATACTTCCGAAGTAGGAGCCTTAGTATTGACGGAAGGGGGAATTGGCGGGAAACTAATCTCCCTTTTTGACATCGTTAATTTCTTTGCACGGTATCCATTACTTTGGGGGATAAGTACACGTCATGTATAAGGTTCGTCAATCCGGGTCCCCAAATTCCTGTTCCAGATCCATTTGTTGCTCCGAATATGAAGGCGTTAGTTATAATCCGAACATTTTTATTCTGAAAACGAATTAGGTCCTATACGTGGTACGAAATTTATTTCGTTTCAGGATGAACGAACACCCGTGTTCGAATCAAGGAACCATAAAAATAACGAAAGTGTTTCTCTCTCAGAACAACGAACTTGCAGAGTGACGAACAGTAACATGATTTTCCCTTTTTATAATCAAGCACCTCTGAGTCACCGTCAGAAAAGAAAGAACAATGATAGAGAATCTTCCCCCTTTGGAGGGCAGTGGGATATATTTCAGGAAAGATATACAGAAAATAGAAAAAATGACATTATTTTACGTCAATTGATTGAAAGAAATGTAGAATCAGGTAACGATTGCAATCCTGCCAGTGGTCTTCCCCGGAGTCTTCGACTTGAGCTCGCTTCGAAACATCCTTTTCATTCCCGCAGGCCCCAGACTGTTTATGACCTCAGCAGGAATGCGCCACCGCGCGGATTTGTGGTTTACCCCCCCCCCCCCTCCCCCTCCCCCTCCCCCCCCCCCCCCCCCTCTTTGCCAAGTCTGTGGCACCTTGCTATCGTGGGATTTTGCTCTTTTCTCTTTTCTCCGCCAACGAAGTGGCCGGACGCATTGTTTTCGGGGCGTCCGTCCGTCCGTACGTCCGTCCGTACGTCCGTCCCGTTTTGTTTTTGTCAATATCTCAAGAACCGTGAGGTGGTTTTGCATCAAACTTGGTATGAGGGTATATCCTGGGGGATAATACTTTGTTTGGATTTTAGGGTCACGGGGTCAAAGGTCAAAGGTCACAGATTATTTTGTGAAAAAAGGTTGAAATTTCATGTTTTTCTCCATATCTCGCAAATGGTTCAAGGTATCTTCATGGAACTTAGTATATATATGAACCGATGGGCAGTGATTATCTAGGGAAGTTGGGGATCATGGGTCAAAGGTCAGGGGTCAAAGTTCAAGGTCAACTCCTCAAAATATCACTACTTTTCTTATATTTATGCAATGCCTGGAGGGTTTTTTTAACTTGATGTATGCATGTATAACCCAATATATATTCTGCGGGAAGTTTCGTGGCAAAAGGTCAAAGGTCAAGTGAAAGTGCTAAATTGCACTTCTTCCTCCATATCTCAAAAGTAACTCAAGGTATTATCATGAAACTTACATATTTATGCATGTTCTACCTAACAGTGATTCTCTTTGGAACTGTGAGGTCAAAGGTCAAAGGCCAGGTTTAGATAATAATATTTTACCATTTGATACTGAATTTATATTTTTTCTCAATACCTTGAAAATTACTCAATGCATAAACTTATAAAAGGGTCAAAAGTCCAGTAAAAATCATCAGTTCCCCCAAATACCTGCACTCTGACGTTTTAATCATTCATCCAATTGATAGTTCTAGGAAAGTGAACATTCAGCACATTTGTGGCAAACCTGTCATTTTAATATCTTGCCAATTGTGTGAAACTGTCATCACACATGGTCAAGACATTGTACTATAGACCTGCATTATTGCGGAGGCATACACCTGTCGCCGTAGCGACATTTTTTACTTTTTTTTTATTTTTTATTTTTTTATGAAGATGTTCGCACGCAGTGTCTTTTCCCCGTACCACTGCGCGTTCTGTTTCAATTCGTTTGGGTTGTAGGTTTTTTTTTTTCCTTGAATTTTCACTATGCCCTATAAACACGTGGAACACGCACCAGCCATACACCACAGGTAGCTCACCGCAATTTTTGCAGCCAAATACTCGACTTTGTCAACACGAAACCCCCTAAAACAATAAAGAGATGATGGAGTACCTTGTATCGATGCATAAACGAAATACCATTGATGGAGAATAAAATATTCTTTAAAAAAAATGAAATAGAGTTCAGCCAACATATGAGTTTGTCGTCCCACAAGTTTTACACGTGTTTTTCACAAATTTGATAACACTTATATAGTTAGAACATGCATGTCGCCAATTCTCGAGGATGTCGCACACAATGTTGCAGGCTTCTGTTGTGTCGCACAATATTATTACAGCGACATGCTCATACCCGTGGCTACACTGGCGTCGTAAATAGGTAGTTCATAACTACAATCAAACTGAAGCTTACTAAAGTACTAGTATACCACCCACAAGATCTTGCGATATTCCTCTGAAACTCACAGAACTTGGATTTACTTATGTTACCTCAACCTCGGTATGCGCAGCTTGATTTTCCTCCCTTTGGAGTTGAATGTGGAGGTTTTGTGTTTCTCTGAAGGAAGAAGAGCGTGTTCGAAAGAAAAAAATAATCTGGTAAGTCCATTTTCCTTGAAAATCAATCGATTAATGATTTACACTGTCAATCTGAATATAATCTGTATGTAAAAATGAAAAATAAAAAAACAAACACGTAACTCGGATTATTTTCAGTCTAAAATCATGTTTTGGGGCCAATAGGCCACTTATCATAGGCCTACTATAATGCACCATCTGCATAATGAAAACACCAACGTAACTTTGAAATACAAAAAAAAAAATAAAATAAATAAATGAATAAATTAGTGCAGGCCGAACTAAAGGCCAAAGAGTGACCTACATATCCTAAGCCCGCCGCACACTATTGGAATACGACTCACGACTATGACTGACCGACTTTGGATTTGAAAAAACAAAACAAAACAAAAAACAACTCGTTTATGCTGAAGCTGCTGTGACTTGTTCAGGATCCAAACTCTGTCATTCCTATAGTCGTGAGTATGGGATGGGCTTCATTCCATCAAGGAGCTTCAAGCTCTGATTCCATCCTCGACTGTATCATGGAGCTACTGGCACTGTTCTCCACGATTGCGTCATAACAAGGCAGGTTTGTGAAAATGTGTCTTTCCCTCTTCCTCTCTCTCTCTCTCTCTCTCTCTCCCTGCAATCTGATCACTCCATCTCTGGCGTGGTTTCTTCTTCCTCTTTTTTTGTGAGTCTGACCCGACTCAAGGTCAATACCGGTAAACGTTCGATCTATTTCTGTACCCGTGTCAAGACAGGTGGACTTGAACACTCCCTGGTGTCAGTGTGCTTGTGAGTATGTGTGTGTGTGTGTGTGTACTGTGTGTGTATGTGAGTGTGTGTATGTGAGTGTGTGTGTGTGTGTGTGTGTGTGTGTGTTGCTGTTCCAAACGTAAACCAGCGCGAGCGGGTATTGCATTCATGCATGCATCTGGTCGGGCTGGGAGCTGGTTGAGGTAATGTCTTCCTTCATGTACAGTACTGAATGAATAGAGAGTTCCCGTCTCCCCGGTAAACCACCTCCCTGGTAAAACGATCGACTGCTGAACAGGGCATGCTAAGGCTGCTTACAAGGTAGATGTCATCTATCTCATAGCAAGTCCGCGTGATAGTCTAGCACTGTGGTGGAGCCTCTAAAATCACGAGAGTTTACCAACATATGAATTCAGACAATATTAAAAATATCTAACTACATTAAAATATCATGTAGGAACTACTGTCTTATTTAGCAGCACAGCAAGTCACTTCTCACCACCGCAGTGTTGTCAAGTTGTGTGCGCGTACAATCTGTATGTATAATCCGTGCTTCGCTGCATAACGAGCCTCGATCTAACCAGGGTGGCCGGTGGTGAGTAAAACGCAGCGCCTAGTAGTATACAAAGTATACTGATGCATATCTGATCGCCTCAAAGTTGCCGCAGCTATACTCGTCTTTTTTTCCCCTCCGGCAGGATTGACCACTGTTTATGGTCTTCGTATTTGTTTTTGTTTCCCTCCTGCAATGGCTGTTCTATGTCAAACCCGTCTTCGTGTACCATACTACTAGTCCTAGTCGTACATCCTCGCCTCATGTACCATAATCTGTGATCACGCATTGTCGGCACTGTACATACCGCTCGCATGCATGCACGCATTACCGCATCGCACAAACAGCTTCAGAGGAGTGTTAGCGCTGCGGCACTGCCCGGATAACTGGCGGTCACAGAACTCTACACAAGTTCTGTGCTGGCGATCCGGTTCTCACGAGTTACACGCAGAATGATCGTTGAGGGAGCTATATAAAGATTCGAACGATTCGAACGAGCCGTTAGTATTTATTGACGTTGTACAGCGTCGATAATATCCGAAACCATTATTGCATGATTACTAAGATATGAGAGCACTTTGGGGCGAGTAAGTCTCACTGTGTTGGTTATATGAAAGGTACTTTAACCTGAAACACAAACTAAGACAAAGCAATCTCAGGGAAACTTTGTAAAGGTACCAAAACTTCATATTATCTTTAAGGTAGCAGTATATTTTAGTGTAGATTATTATTGAACAATTTGCCTATAAAATGGTATAATTTAAATACACTTCTTGTATTAATTCTGTTCACTGAATATCATGAACGCGACTGAACCCGAGCGAGCGGAGCGAGCGAGGAGGGAGGGGAGGGTGTTGGACTGGGGTGTCCCCCTCCCACGGTAAGAACTTTTTGCATTTTGATTTTGCAAATGGTGCAATTTGATGCATGTTTTTGCGCGTTTTATCGACGTGAAACAGTCCCACTTGTCTAAGGTAGCAGTATATTTTAGTGTAGATTATTATTGAACAATTTGCCTATAAAATGGTATAATTTAAATACACTTCTTGTATTAATTCTGTTCACTGAATATCATGAACGCGACTGAACCCGAGCGAGCGGAGCGAGCGAGGAGGGAGGGGAGGGTGTGGGAGGGGGGTGTCCCCCTCCCACGGTAAGAACTTTTTGCATTTTGATTTTGCAAATGGTGCAATTTGATGCATGTTTTTGCGCGTTTTATCGACGTGAAACAGTCCCACTTGTCTAAGGTAGCAGTATATTTTAGTGTAGATTATTATTGAACAATTTGCCTATAAAATGGTATAATTTAAATACACTTCTTGTATTAATTCTGTTCACTGAATATCATGAACGCGACTGAACCCGAGCGATCGGAGCGAGCGAGGAGGGAGGGGAGGGTGTGGGACTGGGGTGTCCCCCTCCCACGGTAAGAACTTTTTGCATTTTGATTTTGCAAATGGTGCAATTTGATGCATGTTTTTGCGCGTTTTATCGACGTGAAACAGTCCCACTTGTTTAAGGTAGCAGTATATTTTAGTGTAGATTATTATTGAACAATTTGCCTATAAAATGGTATAATTCAAATACACTTCTTGTATTAATTCTGTTCACTGAATATCATGAACGCGACTGAACCCGAGCGAGCGGAGCGAGCGAGGGGGTAGGGGAGGTTGTGGGAGGGGGGTGTCCCCCCCCCCCTCCCACAGTAAGAACTTTTTGCATTTTGATGTTGCAAATGGTGCAATTTGATGCATGTTTTTGCGCGTTTTATCGACGTGAAACAGTCCCACTTGTTTAAGGTAGCAGTATATTTTAGTGTAGATTATTATTGAACAATTTGCCTATAAAATGGTATAATTTAAATACACTTCTTGTATTAATTCTGTTCACTGAATATCATGAACGCGACTGAACCCGAGCGAGCGGAGCGAGCGAGGAGGGAGGGGAGGGTGTGGGACTGGGGTGTCCCCCTCCCACGGTAAGAACTTTTTGCATTTTGATTTTGCAAATGGTGCAATTTGATGCATGTTTTTGCGCGTTTTATCGACGTGAAACAGTCCCACTTGTCTAAGGTAACAGTATATTTTAGTGTAGATTATTATTGAACAATTTGCCTATAAAATGGTATAATTTAAATACACTTCTTGTATTAATTCTGTTCACTGAATATCATGAACGCGACTGAACCCGAGCGAGCGGAGCGAGCGAGGAGGGAGGGGAGGGTGTGGGAGGGGGTCCTCCCACGGTAAGAACTTTTTGCATTTTGATTTTGCAAATGGTGCAATTTGATGCATGTTTTTGCGCGTTTTATCGACGTGAAACAGTCCCACTTGTCTAAGGTAGCAGTATATTTTAGTGTAGATTATTATTGAACAATTTGCCTATAAAATGGTATAATTCAAATACACTTCTTGTATTAATTCTGTTCACTGAATATCATGAACGCGACTGAACCCTAGCGAGCGGACGGAGAGAGCGAGGAGGGAGGGGAGGGTGTGGGAATGGGGTGTCCCCCTCCCACGGTAAGAACTTTTTGCATTTTGATGTTGCAAATGGTGCAATTTGATGCATGTTTTTGCGCGTTTTATCGACGTGAAACAGTCCCACTTGTTTAAGGTAGCAGTATATTTTAGTGTAGATTATTATTGAACAATTTGCCTATAAAATGGTATAATTTAAATACACTTCTTGTATTAATTCTGTTCACTGAATATCATGAACGCGACTGAACCCGAACGAGCGGAGCGAGCGAGGAGGGAGGGTGAGGGTGTGGGACTGGGGTGTCCCCCTCCACGGTAAGAACTTTTTGCATTTTGATTTTGCAAATGGTGCAATTTGATGCATGTTTTTGCGCGTTTTATCGACGTGAAACAGTCCCACTTGTCTAAAGGTAGCAGTATATTTTAGTGTAGATTATTATTGAACAATTTGCCTATAAAATGGTATAATTTAAATACACTTCTTGTATTAATTCTGTTCACTGAATATCATGAACGCGACTGAACCCGAGCGAGCGGAGCGAGCGAGGAGGGGAGGGGTGTGGGACTGGGGTGTCCCCCTCCCACGGTAAGAACTTTTTGCATTTTGATTTTGCAAATGGTGCAATTTGATGCATGTTTTTGCGCGTTTTATCGACGTGAAACAGTCCCACTTGTTTAAGGTAGCAGTATATTTTAGTGTAGATTATTATTGAACAATTTGCCTATAAAATGGTATAATTCAAATACACTTCTTGTATTAATTCTGTTCACTGAATATCATGAACGCGACTGAACCCGAGCGAGGGGAGCGAGCGAGGGGGTAGGGAGGTTGTGGAAGGGGGGTGTCCCCCCCCCCCCTCCCACAGTAAGAACTTTTTGCATTTTGATGTTGCAAATGGTGCAATTTGATGCATGTTTTTGCGCGTTTTATCGACGTGAAACAGTCCCACTTGTTTAAGGTAGCAGTATATTTTAGTGTAGATTATTATTGAACAATTTGCCTATAAAATGGTATAATTTAAATACACTTCTTGTATTAATTCTGTTCACTGAATATCATGAACGCGACTGAACCGAGCGAGCGGAGCGAGCGAGGAGGGAGGGGAGGGTGTTGGACTGGGGTGTCCCCCTCCACGGTAAGAACTTTTTGCATTTTGATTTGCAAATTGTGCAATTTGATGCATGTTTTTGCGCGTTTTATCGACGTGAAACAGTCCCACTTGTCTAAGGTAGCAGTATATTTTAGTGTAGATTATTATTGAACAATTTGCCTATAAAATGTATAATTTAAATACACTTCTTGTATTAATTCTGTTCACTGAATATCATGAACGCGACTGAACCCGAGCGAGCGGAGCGAGCGAGGAGGGAGGGGAGGGTGTGGGAGGGGGTCCTCCCACGGTAAGAACTTTTTGCATTTTGATTTTGCAAATGGTGCAATTTGATGCATGTTTTTGCGCGTTTTATCGACGTGAAACAGTCCCACTTGTCTAAGGTCGC
>NW_027272987.1:0-57226 GCF_040938485.1 Diadema antillarum
GCTTCAAAGAATATCACTTGAGCCCTTTTTACACTTGTGTTTCTTAACCCCGGACTTTCTCTGACCCAGGACTATCGTTAGTCCTGTACCAATTTTTTTTAGCTTTTTACACTCGCCAATTAGTCCCGTACTATCTCTTGTCCGGGGCTAAGGAGAAAACTGACCTTTTTACATTCGTATTTCTTAGCCCCGGACTTTCCAAACCACATGAATATTCATGATTACGCTGTGTACTGTACACGTACACGCACGCACCGGCAGCACTTGATTACCTCGTTTCTGATTGGTCAGTGAGGGTCGGACTTCGTCTCCGTCGCTTAGCCCAGGATTATTTTTTCGTTCTGTTTACACTCACTTGCTTGGCACCGCAATCGCGGTGCTATCCCTGCTATTTTGCAGGGCCAGATAGTACCGGACTATCGGTGGGGCTAGCCCACTTTGGAAAAAACGAGTGTAAACAGAAAGTGGGCTAAGGATAGTCCCGTACCAACGGTGGGGCTAAGGCCCCCAGCCCCACCGCTGGTACGGGACTAAGCAAAAATTTACAAGTGTAAAAAGCCCTTTGGAGACTGAATTTAAACAATTTATGGCAATTTTGCTAAAACATTCTTGTAGAAGTCAACTCTTCTAGTCCACAAGATGAAGTGAAAACATTCCTTAGGGATATCTCATGTTATCAACCTTTGAAACAAACTTTAGCAATTGGAAAAAAAAAGGAAAAGAAATGTATATTACATAGAAACATATGAATATATATGTTTGTATACTACTATTTCTATGCTTACACTTGAAGCAGAATTGTAATTTTGATCTCTGTCACACAAGTCCAGATAATCAATGGAATGGGGGGGGGGGCATAACAAAGTTTCAATATAGAAAATATGATGGAATGGTAGATGTGTGGTATGTCAGCAATGACAGAGAGAGAGAGAGAGAGAGAGAGAGAGAGAGAGAGAGAGAGCATAATGCTATGTCTGCAGTGCAGATACAATGCTCATGGTGATTACAGAAGTGCTAAATATGATTTTTATGTTACTTGCAAATATCTCAAATTCACTGTCTGTCCCCCATCAACTTTAATTACATGGCATCCCGTTATCCATTACCAAGAAGACTTTGTAACAGGACACATACACAAAGAATATATGTGCATCAAATGACCAACTCTGACAAGGACATATATCTCGCAGACATAGAATGACCGTTATAAGTATAGCCAATCCAAAATACCAAATTCCGTCACTTTAATCAGCATTGAGTGATGTTCGGCATTCTTAACATAGCTTAGCCATGACCAGCAGTGGCAATATGAAGTTCTTTCACGAGATGTAGTAAGTGAAGTGAGGTTATCAGAGGGGGTGTGGATGAGGATCTGTTCCCTGTGCTTCATATGGCAAGCAGGGAGAGCCCCAATAGTCAGAGTGCTAGTCTATGACTGGAACAGAAACAGACCTTATAGCAAAAAGTCTCATCTTAACTCAAACATTCCATCCAACAGACTATAAATTAATAAACACAGAATTTTTGACACATATTAGAGCCTGTAAAAAAATGAAATAAAATGACTTTAAGATATGGTAATATGGCTGGCCTGAATACAAAGTTTACATGAAGTATGAATAGGGGCTTCAAGTTTCCACTGCACACACATTACGATGAGTCTGAATGAAAAAAACCTGATAACCATTTCTTTTTTTAAGTAAGGTAAACCTGATAACCATTTCTTTTTTAAGGTTAACATAAAATAGAGTAAAACAATTTTTTTTTCAATAACACTGATATTATGAAAATCATCACAAACATTTTTACAATTTTCTTTGTTTGTCAGCTGATCTGATTCCAAATATCTCAAACTGATTAAAAATAGATTTTTTTTCCTTCAGTTTTTGCATTATAACTCTTCACATAACGACAATGAAAAACAAAGATTGAATACAAATGTACAAGTTTCTGTGATGAGACTACACCGAAGACCTTGGACTGGCCTAAAATGTAGACAGCTTTCTCTTATCTTCAAGAGTGGATGTGCTTATCACTGGTTGGGGTGTGAGGAGGGAGAGGTGGGGTGCTGATTACATAATCCCTGGAATCGCACCCCCTCAGATATGGGGGGCTAGTCATTTCCACTACCTCTTAGCAGGTATCAGCAGCTCAGATTACACTGTGACCTGAGAAATGGGTCATATGAGGACACGAGCTGGATCAGCACATGTGGATTTGGAGGGGGGGGGGGGTAATTTCTTCTCTTTTTGGGGAGGGGGATGGATGGGTTAGTTTTGTTCTGATGCGTATTTCTGAGCACACTATTAATAGTAGAGTGCTTATGGTAACCATGGGAGACCCGAGCAACTCTGGTTAGATGTCGAAGTCCAGCAGAGAACCACCGCAGGTGAACTTTAACTCATTACTGCTTGCGATGAAAAATCAACACTCGGAATTCACGCAATTATGCTTACGTTATTGGCTCACACATGGTTTTCAAACAAGAAGTTCCCCTTTAATATTCAAGCATTTTTTCCCTCAGCCATATGTGGAGAGACTGCTGAGAAGAAGGCAGAGACACTGTGCAATAAAAACTGAGAAAGAGACAGACAGACAGACAGACAGACAGACAGACAGATAGACAGACAGACAGACATACTGACTGACTGACAGGTCTTTGGTGTCACTGGAGTCAGGAAGTGAGCCAACAAACTGCCAGATGTCTTGCATGAAATACTGCACAATACAATACAGTAATTTCATTTATATAGCACCCTTACAAACTATTAGTTTTTTTCAGAGCAATTTACATCGTATCATAATCTAACAATCTGTAATGAAGCATCAAAGCCAGGAGTTTAGTGTCCTCCATACGAGATGGAATATATATCAAAAAGACAATTTGAATGTGATTAAAGTTTAACATATATCCTGTCCTGTACAATCACAAGGTAACCATCTTGGTCATGCAGCATGGTAAATCGTCAGGTAAAAATTCCTCGAATATCAAAAAATATACTTCCTATACCCTACACGATCTACAAATAGCCATTATGTACTTGAAAAACATTGCACATAGTTATGAAAAATTTCGCTCAAAGGTGAGGCTAGTGACACTGCAGGCATCAAACTATGGAGAATTAAACATGTATCCTCACAGTCATGTGATACTGATTACTTTTCAAGGTGCCTACCAAAGTTGAATGACTCACCAGCATTCAAACTGTTATTAATTTCTCTCGACATTGACATTTCCTCAATGCCTAGAGCTGTACATCCTATAAACATTTTGTCTCAGCTATACTTACATCTTTGCAATACAATAAACTTGTAAAAATATTTGCCTCGGTTTTGATACAACATATAAAAAATGGCACATAACATTTGTCAATGTACAGCTGCTATGCAAGGATGAAGCCCAAAAAACAGAGCCTAATATGTTTTGCTCATTAGTTGAGGTCGAAAAAAAAAAAACTTACTGGGGATGATATTATGGCCAAGTCATGCCCAACACACTCGTCTAGCCTGCAGTATAAGCCAACCCCTTGTCATTGTTGAACTACTGTATACATAGAGACATTAGAGCTCTGAAGTTTGCTGGCTTTAAAAAAAAAAAAAAAAATCCCAGTTCAGCAAGCCTCATCAACCTCACTTGCAATTTCTAATTCTCTAGGAATTCCGCCCTCTAACATTTTGAAGGAGGGAATCGGACAAGACTGTCCCTTGTAAAACTGGGTCTGTCCTCACTCTCTACTACCTCTGATGGCAATTCCAGAAATTCTCTGCGAGTGACGATGACGGTGCATCGACTCCTAGGTAGGACTGTTGATAACTTGTCTCTAATAAGAGTGATAACTGAATGGTGTACTTATGAAATCTTTCACCCACACAACACACAAACATACCACAGTTTTTTCCTGTAAGCAGTTTTGAGTAAAACTGGAGGCACATGCACAGACAAATTCAATCTCTAATTTGAATCTAAAATATGTATCGTAATGACTATAATCATTGTCCTGTGAATCTTAAATATTATGATTAATGTCCTACATACTTTTTCTATAACGACCAGTGAACTGAAACAAATACAAGGCCAATTTGAATGCTGTTTGCATTAAAAAGAACCTACATAGATTTGAATATATGGGAAAGTAAAACTCTGGTTTTAACTTCTCCTGAAAACAAATATAGTATTTTAGTTGCATGGCCAATTTCCTAGCAAAAAGAATTGTTATTCGTGCTCATATAGAAAAGAAAAAGAAAATCTAACAGACAGAGAAGGACAGGACTACAATGGAGAAAAAATAGCAATTCACAAGGTAGCTTGAACACGGCAGTCTGGGGACCCCAAGGTTTGGATCGCATTAACCAAAACATGGCATGTCCGCATTCAGTCAAGCAAGAGGCGGGCATTGTTGTTCTTGGGATACGGACCGCGAAAAAGCAACGTACTGACTCATTTTTCCTGCCTGTCAACTAACAGAACACACCTGTGTACAACTAGGGCTTCAGGCTGTCAGGCCAGCAACCTTCACATATATACAAGCAAGCCAAGGGGTGAAATGAGCTACCATACACACTACATCGCCTTCACATCCTCTTCATGCCATTTCTCCTCCTCCTCCTCCCCCCCCCCCCAAAAAAAAAAAACTTAAGAAATAACTACAGGCATTTTACGGTGCCCTAGTTTACATGATGGTTACAATGCCCTATTTTATATGATAATTATAATCTACTATAAGCTACTATCATGCTAATTCACAGTGTGTTACGAGATTGCACTTTTGCATAACATGATCCAAATATGACATCAGAGCACAGATTTTTCTATATCATTTGGCAGTGTAACATCAAATGCTGAAATAACTGATAAGTAAGGCCTATACTGTTGTGACTACCTGGCATATGTTCACAATTAGGCCTACATAGCCACAAGATGGTAGCCACACATGCACATTGGTGCAAACCATTAACCTGTTGAGGACGGACTGATTTTCCCATCTAGATACCTGCCCGAGTATACTCGGGACACGTCCTCAACAGGTTAATGTGATAGTAATTATCACGTTGATGTGATGTAAGTGTAACACCCCTTTATATCATCGCACTAATTTCACCATGATTTGTATCACGTATCTTGGCAGTGAACCATGGCCGTACCACAGCAACCTCCTATGAAAGTCGCACACAAAAGCCTTTCATTGTGCAGTTTTCAAAGACATACCAAGAGACTGACTCATGAAATTAATCAACTGCTCCAGTGTGTAATCTGTTCCAATGTCAATATTTCAAACGAGACAGAAATCAATGAGGCCTGAGGCCTATGTATTCACCACAGAGAGATTTCACTGGAAAGATGAACTAAACTTGATTGCCTCATCTGGGCCCTGTTTTATGAAGAGTTAAAATTGATTATATAGTTGATTTCAACTGTAAGTCTATGGCAGCCTGTGTGGTAAGGAAACTTAAAATCGATTTTATCTTTTGATAAAATGGGGCCCTGCACACATTCCTCCTCCACTGCTTAAAGGGCACTCATAATCTGCCCAGGTATTGGGGGATTCATTATCCAGCAAGAAATTATGAGAAGATTGCCTTTGTCATTATCATGGATAGCAAGAAAAGCTCCTTTTCCACAACCAAAGACCTATACTACCTTTAAGTGAGTCACTGGCAGCTCATCTCTGTAATACTAAAACATAAAATATGAAAGAGTTTTACATGAGAATGATGTGAGAAAAAGAAAATCATGTGCTTTAACATTTCATAATCAGCCATGCACTGCTGTTTATACGTAGCTCATCAGGAAATATCACAACAATGACACAGAAAAAATAAAAGAGATATTTTTGAGCTTTCCATTCAATGACAAAAAAAAAAAATTATACACTTTTGGCACTAGAACACAATCAAGAGATTTTACCAATGAAATGCTTGGCAGTCTGATGCTGCAAAGCACATATTATAGCTATGACGTTAACAATAGTCTGGGGGACTAGCTGCACATTTGGTGTGTGGCTGCGGGATAGAGTCCAAACAACAAGTAGAAGCCACACGGTAAAAATCATGACATTTCTGCGGTAAGTGTTCTCACATCAAATCATCTTGGCGAACTTTACTTAAAAGTTCTCTAGAAAAGCTTACTCCAGGGCACAATTTTTCTGGCTATGTTTCAAAAGGACTTTGGCACAGTTGCCTTGAAACTTTCCTGAATTTTGTAGTGTTGTGATTTTTTCCACTGTCTGATTTCATTTTCCATTTGACAAGATGGCTGGATAGCCGATATTCAGCTGCACCAGCTGGTCTTCTACGGGTCCAGTTGTGAGCACTTCTACAGGCAGACCACTTCACTTTTGCGAGCTGACAACCTTTTTTGCATCATGAAACTTTCATAAATTGTCAATGGCATTCAATCCATGGTGAACACAAAACCTTTTGCATGCATTTTACTGTTGCAAATCTTGCTTCAAGATCTATCACAACTGAAAGCAGTATATCGATCCAACTGTCTACCTGGAGATTTGTACCTTTCCTTCTAAATATGAGGATACCCTTTCTCATGAAATGTAGGAGTATTCGAGTCAGTAAGTAAACTCACTGAGCTACTGACTAAAAAAAAAATCCCCTAAAAATCATGGTTTATGTCGAACATATTCTGCAATTAAAAACTTCCTGCATTTCAGTTTTGACTGAATGTATAACTATATTATGAGGACTGAGAAAATGTTAACCTCCAAGGAACCTTCATGAGCAATTAACCAACTGACTGAGAGAGATGAAGAGAGACATAGTAATGGAGAAGGGGAAGGGAGAACGGGAGAGAGACAGATAGAAATAGAAACAGAGAGACAGACAGAGAGAGAAAGAGACAGAAAGAGAGATAGAAAAAGAGACAGAAAGAGAGAGAGAGAGAGAGACAGAAAGAGAGATAGAAAAAGAGACAGAAAGAGAGATAGAGAGAGAGAGAGAGAAAAATAGAGACAGAGAGACTGACAGAGAGAGAAAGAGCGAGTTAGAAAGAGATTCAGAGGGAGAGAGCAAGAGGAGGTGTTAGTGGTCACATCATGTCATGCCCTGCCACTGTAGCTTTCCTGCTCACATCGGAAACTGGGCCCCAGAATGTTTACACCGTCTGCAGATTTAATGGAAAGTGATATCCGTATGTGTCTTCCCTGACAGGGACTTTCCCCTCCCCCTTTCTTTGACCCTCCCCCCCCCCCCCCAATTTAGCAGGATCTGACACCTCTGGTTAGATGGACGCATTTCCTAGTTCCTTTGGGCAATCAACTGTAAAACCTCAATATAGATAAAGAAATCAAGACATATTAAGTGGGTAACATCTGGATCTTATAACCACTAAACACTTTTTTAAAATTCTGAAGTCATTGGCAATAAATGACCACTCTTGCAAAGGTCACTCAAAAGTCATTCAGAAGTTTTTTAACCCTGTAGAAAAAAAAAAGATACTTGGTTTTTATCATCAATGAAAATATAATGGAAAAAATGACTCATATTTCACAGCAATTAATATAGTTCTAGTCTCCATTAACAAAAGAGAAACCACAGATTTAACCTGGCCTGTTGGTCGCCTTCACAAGAGCGGCATATATACTAGTAATTGACTGTGGTTAGTTTGAATACTCATTTTCTTTTTTTTTTGTTTTAACAGGGGTACAAGCCCATGTCAATCCTTTTGTTTTTCCCCTGATCAAACATGGGGGTGGTGACAGTGGTTAAAACATCAAGGATGAGGCCTTTTATCCTTGCTGCAAGTTTTCATCTGTTGGCAATTCTTGCTTCCTGTTCTTGGAAAACCGCTATTTATTTTGTGTGACAAGACGTCTAGACACAGGTGACATGCACAAACACACACACACATTCATGCAAATTTAGCAACACGGACATCCATTTTAAACACAATCTTGAGATGGCACTCATATAGCTCTTACTTAATTCCACTGCTATTGATCTGACAAGTTTAAAGTCAATGTTTATTTGTTCTGTTGTGTAAATATTGTTCATTTCTTGTATTTTCTTGAAATTGTTAATGCGCTTTGAGTCTGTACAGAAAAGTTGCTACATAAATATTGATTATTATTATCATTATTATTATCATTATTATTATCATTATTATTATTATTATTATTATGATGATTATTATTATTATTATTATCATTATTATTATTATTATTATCATCATTATTATTATTATCATTATTATTATCATCATCATCATCATTAATATTAATACTATTATTATCATGATTATTATTATCATTATCATTATTATTATTTTATTGATACACAAAGGAGGCCATGATTAAGACTCCTCCCACTACTCCCTGCATTGACCTGGGAGGTAATGATTGATATGCTATCTTCATCCCTCTCTCTGAGGCCTGTTTTTAACAGAGTCTTTCAAACTACAGTTACTGCGCCAACGTCCGCGTAGTGTCCGGGTAATCTTTTTTTACCCAGCCTGTTAAAATGGTCCCCGCAAAATGTTGCCCGGACAGTGTCACAGTAACTTTTGTCACAAATTCTATCCTAACCACCTGGAGTTACTGCTGCAACATTACCCTGACATTACCGCGACATTACCCTGACAACCCATAAGAATGCAACCAGGGTAACATTCCTTTGATATACTTAACACACTTGTGCAACATTGCAGACAGAGAATGAATGATTGCATGGATTGTAACCACTGATCTCAACGACATAGAGATCAGTGATTGTAACCATGTTTTGTTTACTAACACGACTGCCTACCTAAATGTGCACAATCTAGAACAATAAGTGGTGTTGGGCCAGTGGGTGAGGTAGTTGCATGAGTGGACACACCCCCTTCGTGAAAACCTACCCAGAAAAGGATTTTGGTGTGCGTCTGTTAACCACCCCTCGCTTTCTCCTGTGATTTTATTGTCTGAGGCGAGAAATTTTGTTCTGCGGACGCTGTCCCAACTTCGCCATGACAAGGTCTGTTAAAACAGAGCTTCAGTATTCAAAACCTTGAAGATAATAATCCCCTTTGAATCGATGCATGTGTTTCTCATCATCATCATCGACTACTGGTATCATTAGGGGGGGGGGGCACATGGGGGGCAAAGGGCAGAAATGATAGTGTACACTGAACACTTTGGACCAAAAACAAAGTATACTTCAATGACATCACTCTCCATCTGCACAATGAAAATGTACCTCCTTCCATCATTGACGTTCAGCCCTCTCCTCTGGGTAGGGAAAAGGAAGTCCATAGTTCACTGTGAACCTTTCTCTGTCAGTACGGGGGCAAGTCAGGAAATCGAAAGCTTCCTCAATTTTGGGACCATTTTGGTAACAAAAAAAAAGAGAGGGGCCGTAAAATTTTGTCTATAACCAGACAAGCCCCGTCGACACATATCAGCGGGGTGTAAAGTACCATCCTTGTCACTTGGTACATAAAGTCTTCATCCTGGATGATACCTGTCCATTACAATATCTGACAAACAGCTTCCAATTTAATGTTTTGTTTTGTTTTGTTTTGTATTCGAGGGGAAACAATTATACCACTGGCTTCACAACAGCATCCCCCTCACTTTCATATATCCATCCTATTTACTCAGACTGAGATATGGCGTGACTGAAAGATATTAGCCATGCAGTTCATGTCATGTTCAGTTCCAAGGACAAAACTGAAATGTACTGTTTACCGGACATGTAATTTCCGTGCTGGCATCAAAACCTGAAGGGCATAATATGGCTCTTTATTGAAATTAATGCCATGAAACACCAACAACACTCGTTATCAGACTGTGTTGATGGAGTGAAAGAGAGGTTGAGGTTAGAGCTAGGGAAACATCCATTTTTTGATGCGGAAATAAGTCAGAGGCTAACACAATTATCTCTTGGGGTGATCTGGAACATGACTGACATCCAATGAATTTTGGGCACCTGGAGTCATTTAGGTTTCGGAGAAGGAAATCATACTCTCATCCTCCCGCATTTCCGACAGTCAATTTCACTCGTCAGCTCACAAGAGTCTTTTCAATTATTAATCTTTTTGCTCACCAAAAATATTAAAGTGTATTATTATATGCCCAGTTCAATTGATCTTAACAAACAAAATAGAAAAATTAGGAAAAAAAAATTCTACAAACTTGAACATGAAATAAACATATATTGTACTTATCATTTCTATCATATTTCATTCATCGAAGCTAAATTGGAAATGGGGTTGAATAGCTCTTTAACTCATTGAAGACTAGTTCAAACTATACTCAGGCAGGTGTCTATGGAAAATGCATGTTATATAGCAAGATCAGCTCATCCTCAACAGGCTAAGGTCTTTCATCGTCATGGTTACATCTGCGAATTATCTTTAATGAGTCTTTTCCAGCCTCAGATTCATGATATATTCCTTTAATTCTATGTCTTTCAAATCTATTGCTGTTAATCATATTTCATCGCTGTCAACTTCTTGGCACTGTGCCCCTAAAGAAATCCTACCTATGGTCCTTGCTACCTGTGTATGTGCTTCTGTATGATTTGTCAAACACTTCATGTCATGGCAACAACATGACCCTCACATTTAGCGACATGGCTTGTCCGTTCAGGGGGTGATGGCCACTTTCGCTCCACCGCTCCCTCGCTGGCAACGGTCTCACGTTACATCAAGCTGTGCGCACCTGTAATCACTGATAAGGAAGATGGGGAGGGAGCCCCGTGCTTTTGTCAGCCGGCATCATTTCTCGTGTCCTCGCATCACGTTTTCTTGAGTGGCAGCATAATGGGTATCTCCCGCGTGCTTGCCACCCGGCCTTGCCCCAGGATGTAATTAAGCTGCTATGTCAGCAATGAGCGGCTTGTCAAGGGGGAACATTGTAGATTCAGAGAATAGGAAACATAAGGATGGAGGGAGGGGATGGGTATGTACAGATAACAAAGGGAATATATATACATCGGGGATACTCTCCACGCAGGGATTACTTCTATACTTCACCACTTGCAACAAGATAATTTGCAGATGTAACCATGATGATGAAAAACCTTAACACATTGAGGATGAGCTGATCTTGCAATTACATGCATTTCCCATAGACATCTTCCTGAGTATAGTTGGAACTAGTCTTCAATGAGTTAAAGAGCTATTCAACCCCATTTCCAATTTAGCTCATGTCACTACTGGGAGAAAAAAAAAGAGTATATAACACAGAAAAGAAAGATAATATACTTGTTCTCAAGGTCCCAAGCTCAGTGCTTTTATCATCATAATCTTCTTCAGAAGTAAAGAATCTCTAAGGTTTTTCTAATTGCAAAATCATGAAAAAATCCATTTTGATCTTTCAATGGCTGGTGGTGTGGACAATCAAAGGTCAAAATGTTAATTGTAATACTGTGGGTTTAATGCTTTAAAAGTCAAAATTTATTTCTTTTCTGTTGTAATTCCATTGGTGTGTATTAGCCCAAAAATTTGAACCTTGGTCTTGAGAATAAATTTCAGAGTTTGAACAATGTCACTATTCTAGAAACTTGCTTACTCTCAGAAAATATTTAAAGAACCCCTTCTATTTCTTTGAGGATAACATGCCTCTTAGATACTGATGCTGAAAATGTGAAAGCTGGTATTTACACACTAGTTATAATAACAACAGAATAAGATTCTTTAATCTTCTTATTTATTTATCTATTTTTTTTTTGGGGGGGGGGGGGTTGCAAATATGCATCAGTACCTGGTACTGACTTATAGGCATGAGATTCCATTTTCTCTCTCCTTGTTTCTTTCTTATTCTGCAGCTGGGTTAATGGAAGAGATACTTGCCTTAATGATAGCACTTCATTGTCAGAGTAAGTAGAAGATTTCTACCCTGTTGAAAATGAGCAAATTTGGATCAGAAGAACCCTAAAGCAACCATTCATATTGTTGGGTTTTGCTTTACACAGTTTTTAACTGTCTTGTGCTTGTGCATGAGTATAAGGCTTTAGAAGTTCAACAACTTTGCAAGCTAAAATGAACATTCAAGGTAATATGCACATTCCAAACATTCTTGGCAAGTATCGTAAGAGGATTTACCGCTTGCTTTTGTTTTTTGTCTGTTTTCATGTGAAGAGAATAACTAAATTGAATAGATTACAAGTGACAATGAACTGTACTCGTCAGCAATACCCATCTATCTAATGCAAGTTTTGTTTTGCCTTTATACTCATATATCTCTGGTCTTCTAAAAAAAGCATTCTACAATAGATAAAGTATTCTACAATAAATCAGTGTTTGTGTGTGTGTTTTTTATAGAACACCTATTTCTTTGCATCACTGCTTACCTAGCCCTCCCCCCCCCCCACATAAAAACAAATTTTAAAGACACACAAACATGCATTACAACTGAATCATCTGTAAATCCTGCACAGTTATTGACATCATTCAAACTAGTCCTGAATTAGGACATGACAAATAGACCCCAGTTCATGCATCACTAGCATTCATTCAGACCAAAAAGAGAACCTTCCCAATAAAAGCATCAATCTACATAAAAATGCCAACTGCTGACAATAGCCAAGATGCATGATAAAGCTGGTACAAAGACATTCCCAATTTTATGTCCCTTCAGATCCATAGGAGTACCTGTAAAATGGAGACTGTGGTTAACTCCTTGACACAACCCTGACAAAACGCTTTCTTTGAACCTTTCTCATGCATGGAAGTTGTGGCTCAAAAAAAAAAAAAGAAGTCAGGATCTTTGCTTCAGCTAGACAAAATGTGTATAGGTCTGCCAGGGATGTTTACGTCCAAGGTAATAATTATGGAGATTGGAATCACTGTATGCTACTGAAAGGGATAACTCCTGGGCCCCGTTGCATAAAAGTTACAATTATGGTAACTTTGCCATCCAATGGTAACTACCATGGCAACAATACTAAACAGCCAATCAAAATCAAGAATTCCATGGAAGTTACCATTGGATGGCAAAGTTACCATAATTGCAACTTTTATGCAACAGGTCCCAGGTTTTTAAAAGCACCTGCAAAAGACAAAGGAATGTTCACATGCATTTTAATTTCATGAATTTCGCAAGAGCCAAGATTCGTGAAATTAAAATGCACGCAAAAGTTCTTGTCTACACTATATGCGCTGAATGCCAGTGACAATTCACAAAAATTTCATGCCGGGAAAATATCTTGCTTTACAGTATACATACATGAAACAACATGGAAGATGAGAAAGTTTAACCCCTTTTACAGATGAAACAATGAGGAAAATGCAGAAGTTTCAAACTTCCTCTTCTTCCCTGTTTTTATCCATACAAGAAGTTTTCCACGTAGTTACAGTTTCCCCAAAGGAGCCACAACTCCTCCAAAACCTGACAAAACCTTTAGAAGAGAGTGAAAAAAAGAGAGTCAAACCACAAAATCTGAATATGTAAGGCCTATTGGTTTATTACCATACCCAGGTATCACACCACTACAAACACAAGGTCATTCAGACACTGATAGCATTGATATGTGATAATTTAAATGTTGCCATTTTCCACTAAAAAAAAAAACACCCAAAACTTTACAGCCCTTTCAAAACGGCAAAGAACTTGTTTATAAAGAAATTGAAGACATGATTTCTGCTCCAACTTTATATCAAATTATGCGAGACAAAATCTTGAATCACCAAGTTTCTCTCAAACATATTTCTCAAACCACGATTAGTGAATTTCACTTTGGAGCTGTTTTCAAACTGAGTTTTTTTTGTGTTTTTTTTTATTTCAGGTGCGCATTTGTACTCCGAACGGTTTGACCTCACTCGCACAATACAGGAGATGGAGCTTAGCTTGACCTTGTAATCACTTCTACTGTAGTGCGTGCGTGCATGAAGATACGTACGTATTCTTGCCTACTGTTGTGCATGCATGCAGATACGTACGTATTCTTGCACATAAAGCATGTCGAGAGTCGCCAGTTTGATTGACAGGCCACGGAGCTGGCGATGCAGATGTCGTATGGAATGTCTTTACCACTACTACTTAGAGAGGAGACTCAACCTCATTATATGAACTCTAGGCAACTCTATACAGCCTCAGAAATGCTTCAGAAACGTAATTACGAGTAAGTTCTTTTTCAGTCTGAAAATCCGCGAGTGAAGATGAACAAGTCCTTCGGTCATTCCAGCTCACTTCCACCCAAAAAGGCATCAAACCACAATCAATTTATCGTTTCATACTTCAGTATGGTATTTTTATATGACTGCAGATGTTGTTGTACACCACGGTATGGATTTCACAAACTGGGGGGCAAGTTAAAGGGGATGGCTAGTAACTGATCAGTGGGAATCAGTGGGATTGCTGAGGGATGATTGTTCCAATCCTTGTGGGATTCATTTAAGAGTACATTATATATCTACTGTTGTGTGAAAATTATTTGCTTCAGAACGGTCTCATATTCAAGTAATGTGCAGATTAGTGCCCCGTCACTGACCAGGGATGCTTACCTGGAAACATTAAACTGCACATTACTTGAATATGAGACCATTCTGAAGCAAATAGTTTTCACACAAGAATAGATATATAATGTACTCTTAATTGAATCCCACAAGGATTGGAACAATCATCCTCCAGCATTCCCACTGATTCCCACTGATCAGTTACCACCCATGCCCTTTAACCTAACCACACAAGTCAATAACTATTTGTGTTGTTTGTTTACTGGGCTAATTTCTCTGTCTCCCCTGCAGTCAACTGCTGAATGGGGAATTTCAAATAAACCAAATTCGTTCATGCAGAATTCCCTGCATAATCTGTTCTTGGCCATTCAGAATACTTCAATTTCATACCTAGATTTTGATAAACCTTTGTACAATTTGTGATGCCTTTTTTTATGGTGTTATACATATTGCTGTATTAGAAATCAAATCTGACTATCACATATAACTTGGCTTTCAAATGTTTTTAATAAAACATGTCATCTGTGCATATGTGTACATTTGACATTTTGTTCACTTCAAATGCAATATACATGTCCATATATTTTCTTTCGTGCTGGGCATGGGGGGAAGAGTTGCCAAAAAACTGTGATTTCTGTTTTTTCTCCCATTAAATGTACAGATAAGTTCAACGATAAATATAACCTCGGATGTCCACTGCTAGAGTCTATGGATAAAAGCTGCAATGCTCAAACGTTATTATATTCCCTTTGCACCAAAAATTATCACTATTCACAGCACAGCTCTGAACACATATGCTTGTGACGCAGTGATGTGATACACAGTTTTATGTACAAAATATTGTACATGTTCTATTATCATATTATACCATATTATTATTGTAATCATTATGTACTGTTTAAATGTTTTAATGTGTTGATTTAGATGTATTAAAAAGATATTTATGAATGTGAAAGAGGAGTTCATGCAGAAGATGAAGAAGATGTTGGTAAGAGGAGGATTTTTCTGAACGTTGAATCTCCAATGATGATATGATTATGATTATGGAGTTTATTCAAACTACCCAATTGAATAAGATACAAATAAGATGTATTGTGAATACTATGATCATAATTTTCATTTTCTGCAACAACCAGAGTAAAAGATTTTTGTTTGTCAGATGTCCTTTGCAATGTATTATGCATATGCTGTTCTTTGATCGATTGTTATTTGTGTATATATCTCTTGTAACACTGGTGGAAGGCATATTTCCACATTTGTATTTGAGGACAATAAAACATTAAATTCAATTCAATTCAATATTCTAATGGCTGAAATAGAAATCCCTCCAGAGCCTACTGACAAAACTCTTTCATACGTAAAAAGTAGGCCTGCACTTTCCTCAATAATTTCTTCAGTTCACGATTCTTTCATTCTCTTTAACACTTTGAGAACGACGAGGAGTGCATTCCAAGCACAGATGAAACTGGAAAGAGTTGGAGCGGAGCTAACACGTCTGCATTTCTTCCTGTAACGCCATCGCTCCCTCAATTAAGCGTGGCAGAGGACCCCCGGGCCATGCGACAGGGCATGTAAAAGAACCGGATGCTACACAAGTTTGTCAACAAAGGGAAGCTATATTAATGTGTTTTTGTTTTTCCTGTCTCCCTCTCTCTGTCAAACATCCACCGAAGCCACTACCTTCCCACCCCTAATTAACTGCCTATCTCGGCAAACAAAACCAGTGGGCGTGATGGGCTTTGGGAGATGGCGCACTAAATGTGGCAGTCCAACGGATTCGGCAACCGGAAGTCCTTAGAACCCTAACCCTCCAGTCAATGAACAGTGAAAACAAGCTGCTCCATGACAAGCTGTGAGCATGAAGAATTCAGCAGTATCAACTAGACCAGATATAGAAGCTGAATAGTCCGTGCATTTAGAGAAAGCCTTTGAAGCTAAGGCTATCTTTTTTTTTTTTTTTTTTTTTTTTTTTTACTTGAGAAGATACAAACTGAGTATATTTAAATGCAATTAGTACAATTAGAATACAAGTACAATTAAATACAAGGATATACACAACTCTATCTCATTATAATACTTTTGAAATAAGCTTATCATTTAAGGTAAGCCTGTAAAAGAAACTAAGAAAAATAAATTAAAATAAAATTGTCAGTGGTTGATGGTTCCTTGATTTGTATTTGGCATCAAACATTAACCCGTTGAGGACGGTTTGATTTTGCTACAACACGCATTTCCCATAGACCCTTGCCCGAGTATACTCGGGACTCGTCCTCAACGGGTTAACATCTTCACACAAACTGACCTTCGTCATCTAGTATCTATGGTATCAAGGCATGCACATCATACAATGCCTGCACTAACACACCTTCCTGATGAATCTCTCCTTTTGAAACAGCTGTCATGGCACAATTACTCCTATCCAACCACAGCATTGCATTTACTGTGAAGAGAATAAGCTTCTCCTCCTCCCCCCCCCCCCCCCTAATTACGGTCATTTAAATCCACTAAAGTCCAGATTTTCCCTTGAATTGTGGTCAAATATTTGGACAATTAATTTTCTCTAGCTGCAGATAAGTAACCTGTATCATCCCATCTTACAATTCATGTGCGATAGAGGAGAAACACTAAAACTGACAGATAAAAATCACCTTCCAAACCCAGGACAGGTCAGATCAAATCAAGATCCAATCCTTGTCATCACAATTTAAACAAAAATTGCCCCAAATCACCCGGGCAAGTGGTGGAAGGTGGGTCTGGAGTGACTCTGTAGAAATGTTTAGGCATGGCCCTACAACGAAACATTTCGTTGTAGCTCTATAGTTTAAAAGGAAGAGAAATAATTTTCCTGAAGGGATAAACTTCAATGGTCAAGCTCCAGCCTCACTGATCTGTCATTTCCCACACACTGTTGTCTACTGCACAATGTACGGTAGAAAAAGAAAACATGATTTTGTGAGATCATGTGTCTTCAGGGAATTTCATCAGTGTTCAGATAAGGTGGGTCTAAGGGCCATAATCCTTTATAGACAAGGCCAAGAACGTTTTGCCATATAATATTTCTGTAAATAACATAAATAAATGCTATGACATTCATTTTCAGTAGGTCAATATCCCAGTAAATTTCAGTGAAATATCTAAATATTGACTTCTGACTCCAAGTACGATCACAGTGACTAGAAAATGAAAAAAAAACTGCACCTTTTCTTATCAGTCATACAAGTGTATACCACAAAACTTGGTTTTAGGATTGCTAGCATTTGATGCAGAAGTTTATTCAATTGATATGCATATGCTTTCATCTGTTGAATATCTTCAGTGTTTCTTTTAAGGATAGTCAAACACTGAAAGTTATATATCTCTGCTGATTCATGGAAGACAATTCACTTGTGGTAACTATCACAAGCTTGTCATATCCCTTCATTTCATCATGGGTCACCCCCACAAGCTTGCCAGCATTTTGGTCATCAATTTGCATTCGGTGACCATCATCGCAGTCAATATTTTTGTGCTATCATATCTACATAGTATAATCTTATATCTCACTTACCTGTGTGGAATATTTACATCAGAGGAGGGGGTACATGGAAAAGAGAGAGATAAGAAAAACAAAAAAAAAAAAGATTACAAACAATCATAAATTTAAAGTCAGTAAGTTTCAATTAAATGGAGATACTGATTTCACTGCTTCTAACACATAAATAATATTCAAAGTAATGGAATAAGGTCAATGCGCTTCATTATATCCTGACATCCTTAATATCAGGATGAACAAAGTCAAATATCAAATACATATTAATATCAGCATCAGAAAAATGAATGAATATTGGCTAACACACATACAGAATTTTTAAAGTCAATTTTAGCAATGCAAAAACCAATAAGTTTGCATGTGGACACACACACACACACACACACACACACACACAACCACTACAATTATTGCACTCTGCATCACAATGCATAAATTGGTTCATCTTGATGATTCCCTCAAAACCCTTGACATGATTTGCCATGCAAAGTGTGTGTGAATGGCACATGAAGACATACCACTTTTCATTCACAACCCGCGAATCAACTTGCCACAGCTGAAGTGTATCAAAGCAGAGACTCCAACTCTCCCGTTTTCGAAGGGAGATCTCCCGCCGAAAGCCCTTTTTTGCAAAATCTCCCGTTCTCCCGCTTGAGATTTGATTTCTCCCACCCTGGCTCTGTGTCTCCCGTTGGAAAGGATTTCTTACTTATTGCTATCGTATGTTGAAAAAATAAGCCTTAGATAACACCAGAGAACATTTAGAACCCTAGGAACTTCGCGCTTCGCACACATCAATTTGGAGTCTCCCGTTTGCTAAGGGTTTCGGGCGGGAGAATCTCCAGATGAGAAGGTGCTTGGGGTTGGAGTCTCTGTCAAAGTGATAATTTGTGGCTGGTGTGTAAAGAGCAGCATATAAGATATTGATTTTTGCATCATTAAAAAAAAATGAAAATTCTGGAGTGTGAAGGTGCCCAATTGGAAGTTCTGATCAGTGATCCAAACATAGGTCACCACATTTCCAAGAAAGACCAAAGTTTCTGAATGACCACAACCTTCCAGTGACCACACTTCCATTGTGTAGGTTTCCTGCCTTGTCAGACTAAAAAGCATCTTCCAGTGAATACCTACTACTCTCAACAGCACATCACTAGAACCTAAGAGCATACAATTTTTGGCACTTGCGGGAAGCACAGCTGAGGGGTGAGCATAGCTGAGGGTGTGGTAAGGTTACCATGACAATTATTCTGATCTTGCATACAACTTCAGTGGTCAAAAATGGCAGTATTTTATAACGACTTATCCCAAGCTAAAGTCATCTCGCTTTGGAAGCGAGCAAAAGTTGTGTGCAGTACAAATGGGGGTAGATTCCCTAAAAGTCATGAATACCAAATGAACTTGTTTTCCCTTTTTATTGATTCTACATCAAATATTTCACTGCCCAACATCACAGAATGTATGACAACAAACAACTATGGTATCGTTTACTATGAAAAAGTAGTGTCAAAAGGAAGCCACTTTTAGAACCGGTATCTGCAAAGTACAAACAAATATCAAATTTGGAGGGAGGAGGGGGAGTTCTTCAAAAATTACTCTCAAACACCTATTCGTCCATCTCTACCATAAAGAGGGCTCTTTAACTGAGGGTATAAAGGACAGATATAGCTCATTGCCCAAAAACGTTCACACCACAATCGTACGGGATACACACTCCATTAACGACACCTGACGGAAGCCCTTTGGGTAAACAAATGACACAAACTTTTTTAAAGAGTGATATGCCTCTGCTCACAGAGCCAACAAAGCCAGACACATTACACCTATTGGAGCCACGTTTCCCACCGCGGGTGATAAGGGCCGTCACCATAATGAGAGACAAAGAGAAGTTGGCAACTTGCAATCCAGGATTATAATACAAGTGACACCGAGCAGCTTAAGGCCTTCCAAGATATGTTGATGATGACGGGTGCGGGGCTACCCTGCAAGAGAGGTTTAAGCTGACAGCGGTGGAAGGATGAGATGTGATTTCTGAAGCGAGGCGGCATTTGTGCCCAGCGATCCGGTTCAGGGACGGAACACATCAGACACCCAGAGGGGAAAGTCAGGCATCGGCCACAAAACACGGGCGAGTCACAGTCTAGATTCTGTAAAATTCATCCAAGCACTGCTTCTGATCAGTTTCCATAGAGAAAGTGTTGCAGTGATGGAACTCTGCCCAGACTTTCCTGACTTGCGAGGGACTTTATTTCAATTGAATAGCATGAGGTATCAAATGATGCATATCAGTTGCCATGTAAACGAGAGTGTGCATCACGTATACTGTTTCTGCTGTAACCCTCTACATATTGTACATCTTTCCCCAGTGTATGATATTGAGTATACAGCTTTGCACCACTATAGCTGCAGGGCTTGGGAGGTTTGTATGAGTGATGACTATAGATTCATACAAGTTATGAAACCACAACACTGTCATATGCATGTTTCGTTCTTAAGCGTTATCCAGTGACCTGAAACAGGTACAGGCATCTCTACGTGTTCCCATGTCATAAGCAACCTACAGATGGATACATTTCACTATGAATGAGGGGTTGACTGCACACTTGGGTAATATCTGCAGGTCAGCATTATCCCTCTATTGTAGAAGCCCTAGACATGGCAGGCTAGAGTTAATACTTAAAACCTATTCTCTGGCTCCAGAGAAAGTGTCAGCAGCAGTCCAAACAGTCCCATACTTGGTAATCCCATTTCTTGTGCGGAAGAAGAGATTAAGACACTCTAGGTTGAGAACTGCACTGCCCTCTTCGCCCTCCTCACATCCGTACTTATCATTCTTCCACTTCTCACCACACTACCCCTCACCCCCCCCCAAAAAAAAGGATTCTGCGGTGTTACCCTACTAAGACCCAGTCTATCTTACTCACAGCACTTACTCCTATTGCCATTTCACAATTGGCAGCATGGTTCGCATTCAATGAACAAGAGACCCGCGGGTCTAGCGCTCACCTGAGTATCGCAAGTTCATCTTTCACGCAGTCACTAATCTAAATTATTCACAGCTCTACCAAAATTTGACCAGGCATTCTCAAGTAGAAGATGAAAATGTACAATAAGGGCCCAATTTTTAAAAGATTCCTTAATTTGGGAGGATTGGGGCCCTCTGGGGCCCTCTGGGTGGGGTGAGATCCTGACCCCCTAGGGATGCTACCTGCCAAGTTTGATGAAAATCCATCATGAGGTTTTCAGGAAGAAGATGAAAATGTACAATTCAGGCCCCCATTTGGACCTTCCCAACCAACCCCCAACCCCCCCCCCCTGCCCCCAAGAGGGGCGCCCCTGGATCTCCTATGAACAAACTTGAAACTACAGTCATTAATGTACTCACTCATAGTATTACCTCAGCTCTATAACTTTTGATTCTAGAGAAGATTTTTCAAGATTCCTTCATTTGGGGGGTTTGGGCCCCCCTGGGGGCCCCCTGGGTGGGGCATGGTGCCCATTTTAACAAATTGAGTTCCTAACCCCCTAGGCATGCTACCTGCCAAGTTTGGTGAAAATGGGTCATGGGGTTCTCAAGAAGAAGATGAAAATGTACAATTTAGGCCCCATTAGAACCCCTCCCCACCCCCCCTCCCCTGGGTCCCAAGGGGGGCACCCCTGATTCTGCCATGAACAAACTTGAAACTACAGTCATCAATGTACTAACTCAGAGTATTAACTTAGCTCTATCACTTCTGGTTCTAGAGAAGAAGATTTTGACAGATTCCTTAATTTTGGGGGGTTTGGGCCCCCCTGGGGGCCCCCTGGGTGGGGCATGGTGCCCATTTTAACAAATTGAGTTCCTAACCCCCTAGGGATGCTACCTGCCAAGTTTGATGAAAATCGGTCTTGGGGTTTTCAAGAAGAAGATGAAAATGTAAAAAGTTTACGCACGACGGACGATGGATGACGCACGACGGACGCCGGACGAAGGGCGATCGCAATAGCTCACTTGAGCCTTTGGCTCAGGTGAGCTAAAAACCTGGGTGACAAACTTGCAGAAATATTCCTACCAACATCCTCAATCCTTGCACCCCAAACAACACAAAGAAAACAAGAGACCCGCGGGTCTAGCGCTCACCTGAGTATCGCAAGTTCACCTTTCACGCAGTCACTAATCTAAATCATTCACAGCTCTACCAAAATTTGACCAGGCATTCTCAAGTAGAAGATGAAAATGTACAATAAGGGCCCAAGTTTTTTAAGATTCCTTAATTTGGGGAGATTGGGGCCCCCTGGGGCCCTCTGGGTGGGGCATCGTGCCCATTTTCATAAATTTAGATCCTGAGCCCCTAGGGATGCTACCTGCCAAGTCTGACGAAAATACATCATGAGGTTTTCAGGAAGAAGATGAAAATGTACAATACAGGCCCCCATTTGGACCTTCCCAACCAACCCCCCCCCCCCCACCCCCTGCCCCCAAGAGGGGCACCCCTGGATCTCCTATGAACAAACTTGAAACTACAGTCATTAATGTACTCACTCATAGTATTATCTTAGCTCTATAACTTCTGATTCTAGAGAAGATTTTTAAAGATTCCTTCATTTTGAAGGTTTGGGCCCCCCCCCCTTGGGGCCCCCTGGGTGGGGCATGGTGCCCATTTGAACAAATTGAGATCCTAACCCCCTAGGGATGCTACCTGCCAAGTTTGGTGAAAATGGGTCATGGGGTTCTCAAGAAGAAGATAAAAATGTACAATTTAGGCCCTATTAGGACCCCACCTCACCCCCTCCCCTGGGTCCCAAGGGAGGCACCCTGATTCTGCCATGAACAAACTTGAAACTGCAGTCATCAATGTACAAACTCATAGTATTAACTTAGCTCTATCACTTCTGGTTCTAGAGAAGAAAATTTCGACAGATTCCTTAATTTTGGGGCGTTTGGGCCCCCTGGGGGCCCCCTGGGTGGGGCATGGTGCCCATTTTAACAAATTGAGTTCCTAACCCCCTAGGAATGCTACCTGCCAAGTTTGGTGAAAATGGGTCATGGGATTCTCAAGAAGAAGATGAAAATGTACAATTTAGGCCCCTTTAGAACCCCTCCCCACCGCCCTCCCCTGGGTCCCAAGGGGGGCACCCCTGATTCTGCCATGAACAAACTTGAAACTACAATCATCAATGTACTAACCCATAGTACTAACTTAGCTCTATCACTTCTGGTTCTATAGAAGAAGATTTTGACAGATTCCTTAATTTTGGGGGGTTTGGGCCCCCCTGGGGGCCCCCTGGGTGGGGCATGGTGCCCATTTTAACAAATTGAGTTCCTAACCCCCTAGGGATGCTACCTGCCAAGTTTGATGAAAATCAGTCTTGGGGTTTTCAAGAAGAAGATGAAAATGTAAAAAGTTTACGCACGACGCACGACGGACGATGCACGACGGACGACGGACGACGGACGACGGACGACGTACGACGGACGCCGGACGAAGGGCGATCGCAATAGCTCACTTGAGCCTTTGGCTCAGGTGAGCTAAAAAGTGACATAGGCACATTAGGGACTAATAGAGACAGACAGACAGACAGACAGACAGATAGACGGACAGACAGGTAAAGAAAAAAATGAAAGAAACAGGGGAAGAGTGAGAGAGAAAGTCATTATGACTCCACAATAGAGACAGGATTAAGCTGTGGTGGTCAGTGGCATGGTTTACAGAAGTGGTTTTATTTGATTTTCCCCTTTCATGGAGCACTCTTTTCTCTTTTGAATCACAAAGTTTGGCCACTCCAATGCAATTCTGCGTACAAGGGAATTGCGGCTCCAACTATATCTGGAAACTCGGCCCATTGTGGGATCATTTCTCACATCTTCAATTTCTCAACAGAATGACTGTATATCATGAATCATTCCTTGCTTGAGCAGCAGAGGGTTATGAAGGAGAATATATATGAGAAAAAAAAAAGTATAGAAACTTCCTGAAAGAAGGTTACATTCACTGATGATAATAAGAACTCTGGCATAAAATTAATATGTAAAGAGATAAAATAGAGGGGGAAAATACTTGTAATTGCTCTATGGCCCACCATTGTGACAAATTAAAAGCTACAATGACAATCAAACCATTATTCAATTTGATAATGGCAGAAAATACTGTGAAATTGCCCAAATCATCCCATTATTGCTGAACACTGCTGCCAGGCCAGCTATACATTCACTTTGGCTGTAATGACAACAAAAATTAAAGGTCAAAACATTTAAAATCCTTCAACTGAAGTCTCTCTTTGACAATGACGAAAATGAGCCATCACTCAGCTCAGGAACACACATATACTGGGATGTTTTACTTAATCTTTTTGCCGAATAGTCTGGGGCTAAAAAGAAAGAGAGAAAGGAAGAAAAAAACAACAACACTGCAAATCTAATTCGGCCCTGGGAGAGATTCCCGTAAAGTGACCATTCGTGATACTGCCACAGCCTGCATCACAAAACTATGAACTAATTCTCAGGATGATGACAACATCCTTGTGGATGTGAAAAAGTAATTTCTTGCTCCTACTCTTTTATATGTTTTTACAGTAAGTCAGTGGGTGGTGCTTGCAGAAATACTTACCCAATGTCAGGAAAGAAAACAGAATTTTCAAAAAAGGGATTGTCAGTACGTTACAGCATTGCCTGTAGCATGGCAAACATTTGGGTCGTTGTCACTGGCTCTCGAGTTATCAAAATGTTTGCTGTTAATTTTCTGCTTACACCAGGAAGGTAAAGCTCTGATGACAAGAACGGATACCAAACTATTTACTAGTAAGTTGAGACAGTGAGGAAGGGGGGGGGGGGGACTGAGAAGAAAATTTGTGGGGAAAAGGTGAGAAAGAGATAGAATGAAAGACAGAGAAACCGAGTATACAGGTACCAAAAATATCATGGAATATATATAAAACAAAAAGATTTCTAGAATAACACAAACAGTCTCCAACATGATCTAACCATGATGAGGAAACATTGCATTCTGAATTCAACATCACAATTTGCACAGATGTATTATATATTCAGCAAGAAACAAGCTGAAATGCAAGTGTAAACTGTGCTGAAGCCTCATCTGCATCTATCTTGCCAATGAATAGAACTGTGTGCAGAAACTCTGCAGAAAGTGACGAGCCCCTGCTCAATGGAGTGACCTGTGAAGAATTCTGGCAGGTTTAAAATGTAAATGTGTGTGTGTAGGGGATGGGGGGAAAAGGGATCAACTGTAGGTCAGTTGACACTTCCTTTCTTTCAGAGTAAAAAGGGGGCATTTGTCACACAAGTGTCTTGTTTGTAGGATCCTGTTTGCATCACAGCTTAGTGACACCTCACAGTGTATAATAGTCCTGTACTGGGCCCTTGTGACAGAAAACTGATGCATTCATTAAGGATTTGGCACCTGCACATTTGAACTAGGGTGAAGTCTTTCCTCTTCCTCCTCTTGTACTTCTTTCCCCCTCCCATTCTACACAGTAGAAATTATCATCATGGAAACCCTGCAAAAGAAAATTGTTATGAGGTTTGTGCAGACAGCACACAAGCTTTGTTCAGAAATACTTGGACATATACAGTAAAACATGATATATTCGCGGCATGAATTTTTCGCCAATTGGAGCCGACGGCCTTTTTTTGCAGAATGAAATTTTCGCAGACTGCCACTGGCATTCAATGCATATAGTGTAGAAAAGAACTTTCGTGTGCATTTTAATTTCGCGAATCTTCGTGCTCGCAAAATTAAAATGCACACGAACATTCCTCGTTTTACAGTATGTACCTGAGAGGTGGGGGAGAGAGGGTTAGGGTTATCTCCCACCTCCCTGGACATTGTACAAAGGAGGTGAAACCCCCTCCCTGCCTGTCGTAATTGGAACAGGAAATAAGAGGATGTCCCAATTCAAGAAGCTTTTCTCACTTTGGACATTCATTTCCAATCTTTAGATTGTATTCTGTGCTAGTAGAGCTACGCGCACAAATTTCCAGTCACACCTAATCAAAAATGTTTCCATAAGTAATTAAAACTTAATGCATTTACTTTTATTCAAAGTCAGCACCTTTGCTATCCTCCGGTTTTCAGAGATAAAAAACTATATAACTCCTGTATAGATTATATTGATACTACAAATGAAATTTGGTAATTTTTAGTACTTGAGATATCGCAAGCAATGACGAACCCCTTGCTAATTGGCGCTATTACCTTCACTCCCACCTACAGTGCGTTCTATGTAAGGGTTGCTAACTCAACTTGGTTTTCTGCCAATATAGACTCTCTTCTATTCTTTTTTTCTCGATAGTCAATTTGATTATCTACCTACAAAATAACTAAGCTGCTATTCCCTTACAATACACACACACACACACACACACACACACACACACACACACACAAACTGTAAAACCAGAAATGCACTGGAAAGTTCTTGTCTGCACTATAATGTATTGGAAGCAAGTGGCAATTTGCAAAAATGTCATGCTGCTAAAAAGGCCATCGGCTCCAAATCACAAAAATTCCATGCCATTAATATTTTTCGCTTTAATGATACTTTATATATTTCAAATGTTGAATACAGTACGTACACTTTTCACATGATCTAATTTGTCATGATATATTTCTGCCAAATTCTAGTGTCGCACAAGTTTAAGGCAATGTTTTACTAATAGTACTATATCTTTTAATCATTATAAGGATGATACAAAAGTTATACAAAAAGTTGAATAGTTCTTCATATTAGGCTTTGAACATTTATGCATATTATAGAGTACATCAGAAACAATTTGGTGGCCTTGCCCATGTTACATTTCTTCCTACATGATTGGTACCATCTCATTGGTCACACTGTGTGTATGTTCAGTCTACAAACCCAAACTCTTCATAAACCACAGAGATTAGGTACAGACTGTATGCTGAGTCTCTCTTGCCCCTCCCTCCAATTTCCATTCACAAATAAGACACCAAACTCCACTATTGTGCGATGATGTTGGCACGGGGAGGGGATATTTGCTCACACGGATCACACCATGTTGACATTAACGACTGAAGAATCTTGCAGCCTATAAATGACTGTCTTTTGCAGTCTGACCAATATACAAGAGAAGAGAAAGAGGAAGGAGAACACGGGAACCACTAATTTTTCTTTCTCCCCGTGGATCCACTCCCTCTTTTCTTGTTTGATTAACATCACAGACAGAGAAATGAGGACTCATTTTGCACAGCTACCAATGCTCCTTCAACTGGTATGAATGTTGGGCACATACATAACTTTACAAATCTTGAGTGCGAATGTCATAAACTTTGTAGGAACAAATGTAAAATAGCAACCTGGCTGCACTGCTGCAACGCAGAAAAAAAGGGCAAGTTTGTACACTTCCAGAAATGTCCAGTGTCAAACAACTTGACAGTTACATAGAAATGTCCACATTGTGTTTACACCTAACCCCAGTGAAATGCAGAGCGTGTCAACATTTGAGATTTCACCCACAATACCATGTCATCAATAAGATTTTGACATGCAGCCTTTAACCAAACACCTGTGATTCCAAAGAGACCTCCAGTCATAAATTTCCTGAAATAGTTTCTGACCCTAGAATACAATTTTTGACGGATGATCTCTAAATATTTGCTATAGAGTGCCAATGGCTGAAAATTTGATTTATATGCGTATACATTATTTGGAGACTTCACAAGATTCTTCACAACATTATTCAAACAAGTCTAAAAAGTTCAAGTTTTGTTATAACCTTCACTTCAAATAACAAACAAAAATGAACTCTTTTGTCAGCTGTGTATGTAGGTCAATTCTGATTTTAGTAGACACACAAGCATGTTCATTTTTCTCATACCACGTCTTAATCTTCAATCCATCATCTCTAACTTGAAATGACAGAACTATTTATCAACAGTTACCTTATGGAGATCAAAATGATTAAAAACTATGGTTTTTCTTTGAGAATCGAGTGCATCTGTGTACTATATCCACGGATTTGCAGTTTCTAAAGCAAATTCAAATTGATCAGTCTTTTTTGCCTTACAATGAAATCAAAATGAATACAACAGAAATAGGGTTTTGATTTTCCCCACTAGAGGTTTTACAATGACATTCTCTTCGAATCACTTACAAACTTGTTTGATTTTTCTGATGGTAATATTACAGCTGCCATGAGAACCAAATACGATGGTAATAAAACTTTGCTTTAAGATGATCGCAATGATTGTACTTGAATCACTGGATGTCAACATCTTTTGGCACAGTTAGCAGGTAAGATAATGATGTTAAGTGATTTTCTAAGTATTAACAAAAGAATCAAGAACTTTTCATAGCATCTCATGCATCTATCAAAGTGTTCATGACAGTGTATCTCAGGTGAATCACGTTATCTCTGTGGAAACATCAAGGGACTAGAATTTCTCCTCCCTGCTTCTGCCAATCAGAGTCGATCATGACCTCCCTTCTTCCAGTTTCAATACCACAGGAACCAACACTAACTATCAAAGACTCTGAAAGGTTTTGTTCGTTCTTCCTTGATGATGACTGGAAGGTAGGTCATGTGGGATATCTAATGGAGGCCATCCTGCTTATATCTTAACCCTCCCCCTCAAGCCAATGACATTTCTTTCAGACAGCAAGCAAACGGCCGAACAATCTTCATCCCCACCGTCTGCTCCACATTGTCCCTCATTTCCTGTCCCGGCTAGATCAAGTTTTTTCGGTTGTGACAAGGAGTGGGGGCAATCAAGGCAGGAATGGCTTGGGGGTTACAGAAGCACAGCAATGTCAATTACAGTATCAAGGGGGCATCATTTACACCCCTCACCCCTCCCCCACCCTTCACCTGTTTCTGGCACCTCCTGCATTCAATGACCCGGAACTCCCTCCCACTCTGAAACTATGTTTTAAATGTGCTCATTAATAGAGGTTTGGGGTGTATTTCTTGCAATGCCGACTGAATTTTATTCCAAATGACTTCATGAGGTCAAGTCGAAAGATTTTCCAGCAAATCCTTCATACTCATCTGATTGTAACACTACCAGGAAGTACTATCGAGGAGATGCAGCAACTCGTTCATCTTTTGTGTGCTGCTCTCATCATCTGATGAAATAATGTAGTGTTTGGTAATTTTTTGTTAAAACAACATATGAGCTGTTTGCTCATTTTCACGCTATCATAATTCTGAAATGCCGGGGACATTTCTTATTCTCCAGATCTTACAACCTGCATGTTTGAGGAATAATGTGAGCTTTCATAAACCTGCCCCTTTGCTGATGGCAACATAATACATTGGCACCTTGTAATGCATGGATAATAATGCAAAATAAGTTCCAATTATAGGTCTAGATAGGATACACTATAAGGAAGGTATCCCATACTCCTGCAGAAGAAACCATACCTTGTCAGACAGCTGGTGCAGGTTGTCCCCCTAGTAAGCATAGACACTATCTGAAGATGACACTCCAACATGACATGCTAACATAACATGATTTATAATTGCCTCAGTGGAGAAAATGTGTGATTGATCTGCTCAGTGATGAGTGCAAGAGCTGCCAAAAAAGCAGCTAAAATGTGTTGTTTTTGTAATTAACCCTCCAGTATAGGCCTACATTCCAAATCTTGCAGAAATCAACTCGAGTGGAATATGGTCATTTGGTCACATCATGATTTCTATAAGTTTGAACCTACAATTGTACACTGCCAGTCATCATTTTTCCTTCCCCACTCCCCCCCCCCCCAAAAAAAGGACAAGATACATAGTGGAATACTCATTACCCTCTCTCATTTACCTGTGATGCCAAGGCCTGTCTACATTCATAGCAACGAGAATGACGAGTAAGCACCACATGTTGCCATGTAACCAAACTGTTTGATAGTAGTATGGCAACAGAGCAACAACTTCCCAGGCCCATGCTTACTGCCTATCAAGACAGCGATCATCCCTTACAAATATCAGAACAGGTTCAATTGTCCTGTTCTACTGAGAGGGGGTAGGCTGTGACTTCACCTTTGGTTAACCCACATAGGTCAATATGGGATTGAAGGGGGGGGGGGGGGGGGACTGGGGCAGAAGTATACTGATCTCTTGAAGGCTGGTCAGAAACCCAGGAGAGAGAGATGGGGTTATTCATAGCATCACTGCTTTCTTAAATATCTATCCAAATCAAATTGACGTGAGTCAGAGTGATGTTTGGAAACAGCCACAACCTCTGAAAAACTTCTCCAGCAAAGGGAAGGCACAGAAGACCCACGGAATGAATGAAACGATTTCTGATTGGCTGCATCCTGTCACCGAGCAACGATCCTTCTCTTCCCTCCTCTGGTGAGGTTAGTCCATTTGCAGACAGGGCTTCCTGATTCCTTCCCATGAAATTTTCCTCAATTTCATGACACACTTGCCATCGCTTGACACTGGAAAGGTCCGCTCTGACACTTCCCAGCTGTAGCCTTCGCTCAAGGGGCTGACAGTTTTCAAAAGTCCCCAATTTCTCAATCCTCAAAGAAGAGGATTCTGATCCTGGTTTCCGGGTTAGAGATATGTTATATAATCATTCTGCTTGATAAATGTCAATCTGTTTGGTTTCAATCCAGGGAAAGAAGCCTCTATCATTAGATGTTCACATAGCAATCACATCGTACGGATGGGTGATTTTCAGCTCGCATCGCCGCTCGGATATTGTCTTTGAGCAAGAGGTGAATCTTCAAAGCCCATTTTCTCGCAATTTTGTTAGGCTAACAAATCAAAAAGTGCATCATATTTCGCTTTATATGACCACTTACGGTACCGGATAATACAAGTGTTTGATATCAATGTAAAGCTTAGGAAATGGGCAATGTGATTCAAAGAAAAATATGAATTTTCAAAATTCCTGACTTTTGCCTGAAACCGTTGTCGCCGGTCACAAATGCTTAATCAAACAGTGATATCAGTCACATACGCAAAATGGATGAGGAACTGATGATTCTTTAATACACTGGCTTATCAACTCAACAGTTCCAAGCATAGAAAGTTCCCTGTTCACAGCCAGTGTTATCATTTGGAGGATACGACAGAAAAAAAGAAGAAAGAGAGAAGAAAACCTGTCTGGGCTATTTCACCATCATCGTCCTCTGGGAAGTCAGTAGCTTGTGATGGACCACTTCTCAACGATGGCCCACATTAGAGTATGGTGCCAAGTCTCACAGACCGGAGAAACTGCAACTTCCTTTGAGAGAGGCGTAACACAACCACGACCCTGACAAGAATAACTCTCGATGCCCCCACGTCCGACCCTATCCCAAGACCCCTTAAAGGAGAAGTCCGGACGATTTTGAAAAAAATTAACCAAAATCTACATAAATAAAGGACCATAATGACTAAGTTTCATTGAAAAAGACCCTCCCAACTCGCCACAATCGATTTTTTAGCATCACTAATTTTGAATCGTAACCGTTCGATTTCTGTACGCCGGCGAGAAAGATCACGTGACAGCGTGACGTTTCCTCCTCACATTGCTTTTTGCTTGGAGCGTCAGCTGGCTCGGGGGAGCCCTGCTTGAGCAACGGTGATACGGGCCAAGCAAGCGGTAGTAGCGTACCGCTCAACAGTCTCTGACCACACAGCGGATGCACGCGGCATGATCTATTGCTTCATTAAAAAAATGCCGATGTGTCAAGTGTTAGGGTGTTGTCAATACTTCAACTTTACTAGTAAGTCTTCAAATTGAAGAAATATTTCGATTTTAAATTGATATCTATCCACGATACTACCTTTACATGATCCTGAATGCTGCAACACGCAGCCCGATTACGCTGTGTGTATTGGACTGCTGGTCGTAGTTACCGGCGCGGCGCGGCGGCGGTACCAAGCTGGCGCTGGCGTTTCTTCCTCGGTTCAAGTTACATGTATACTGTCGTATTTTATCACCATCAGACACACTTTTCAACAGTCTCGGACAACAAAAGAGGCAATAATTCTGACATTGACAGACTGATTTCAGATTGTTCACACTCAGAAGTCGAAAAAACGATCGCGGATTGTGATAGCACTTGGCAGCAGCAGACGTAAATGTATGCCTGCACAGCCCGACAACAGCTAATGCATTGTAAGTGATGGGGTGGACACTAATAAGTACGGCAGTATTATAATACATACATATTTCAAGCTAAATGAAAATGTTATAGCATTGCAACTATTTTACATTAATCTTTGAAGATTTTATATAGATATATAACGAAGATTATTTGAATAAAGGAATACAGCGTTTGGCAACAGCACTCCTAAATCGGTGTACGGTCTCCTGCAGTAGCGCCGACAAGGCACATATATTAATACCGCCCGCAGTCAGCAGTGCAATGGGAGATCGATGCGTAGCTGGGCTTCGTCGCGGTGCTCTCAGCTGAGGAAACTGCGCCCGATACGTCACGCGCAATGCATCCTGGGACAGATAGTACGAAGGGCAGCTCGCGACGGATTCGAACATGAACAATTACCTTATTTTAAAAAAAAAATCATAGTAAATGTATCTGATGGTCTTTTCTCGTCGGGAAAAGGGTAATAGGTTCATGAAATATTGTTCTTTACACACGAAACGGCTGATAATCGTCCGGACTTCCCCTTTAAACTTAAAAACCTTAAAAAAATCCTTCAGTGGTCATTGCCGAAATGGTGGATCTACACCCAAATATTTAGAGAAGGGACAGCAACTCAACGAAGACACCAGCCTATGACCCTCCGACCCTCTCAATAAATTTCAATGATATGAGTGTTATGTAGGTCTATACGACATACAATTTCGAGACACACTTTAAAGGCACTGTCACTGATTCAACAAAAACAAGCATGCAGCACAATAACAAAGCAACATTTCTCCCATGTCCCTTTAACCACTGAGAGAGGGAGTCACCCTTTCACCTTCTTTCCAAAACTTCCTCTCAGACTACTGTTGTCGACAGAGACACTTCCACCCGCCTTGGAGTTCGTACATCGCAGGGCTTTGCAGAAGCTCTTGTCTCCCAGAGGAAGAATCGATTACCTCAGTCGCGGAGAGGGGGGGGGGGGGTGACAGGAACCATTGCAACAGTAAATTCTGCACTCAGTACAGATTTACTGCATGTTATCTTGCATACTGTAAAAGTGGAAATTTTCGCGGTGTTGAAATTTTCGCGCATTTCGCGCAACCAGAAACTAGCGTGAAAATTAAAGCATGCGAATATTTTTGCATGCCATACGTTCCAGTGGTTGATGTCTTGATTCCATGGAATTAAAAACACGCGAAACTCTTCTCACCCGGCCAAGCGCGAAAAATTAGTCGTGCGAAAATAGCCACTTTTACAGTAATCTCCAAGATATAAAAAACAACAAATAAACTACAAAGACACAAAATTTGCCTATCCTTTGTAGCAGCATCCAAATTCTTCTCTTGCACACTACCTCTGTTAGTCCCCCTATTAAGTACATTCCCTTTACCTGTCCAGAATCGCATGACCACCTCAATGATTTCTTCAGTCATCCCATCTATCGTCCTGAATCAGGAATGTTTTTAATTGTGCCGATAAAAATTTGTTCACATTGCCCTTTGACACACTGACTCTCTTTGCATCTTTGCTAGTGATAATATGTGCCAACGTGACACCCTTTTCCACTCACAGTCCCTCCATACTTGCTACAATAAAGTATATCACTCGATCCTTCCCTTACCCATCGCTTGCACCTGACTCCTCCCTGATCCCCCCCCCCACCATCTTTACTGGTGTATCATCTGATGACCGTACCATGATGACACCCTTTTTCAACCTAGTTCCAGACATGATAGGATCTGAAACTACTCGGTATCAAAGATGCATATTAGTGTATGAAGCACACATAAAACACACTCTCCATCATCCTTTCCCAACCTCATCACCATGAAAAACAAAACAAATGGACAGAGTCCCTAGTATTGCCATCAATCTTCAAACTTGTCTCTGTTGATAATTCCTGGTACTTACAATTGGTTATGACAAATGATTGTTTATCTTAACCCAAAAGTATCTGCAGAAGGTCGCAAAGAGTCAAGCTCATTTCAAACCATGGGGTGGGGGCAACCTTTACAGACATCAAACTCCTTTTAAAAAAAAATGGCCAACACACAGACCATGTACACACTGTCACCAGATCTATTTCAAATTATTCAGAAGACAATTTCAGTTTTTTTATTTCCCTTCATTTTCATATAAATCTAATGGAATAGAACATGAATTGACTGATAAGCACTCTAGAGAAAGTTACTGACAGGACTGCCTTGCACTGTGGTGATACACAAATCCACTTTCATATGGTACAAACTCACTCACACTCCACACACAGACCATACATATACACCATAATGCATGACCTGGGTATCACATACACCCATAAACTTGGTACAACACGCCTAGTAATCAACACATGAAGTCTTGATTTCGGCAGACAGACAATGTATCTGACCAAGACAAGAGGAAGAAATTTGATTGATTCTCTTTTGCTCTTCCCACTTCCTGTCGAGACGAAAAGAAAGCAACACCAGTCGGCTATGACTTGATGCACCTCAGGGAGGTGCAACGAGAGAGCACATTCCTCTCGCTCATCATCCTGGGCTCGGTTCCAAAAGAAGTCATCTTTCTGTCGAGATGTCCTGAAGTCTGCGTCTCTTTGATGTCCTGAATTTTGCATCTCCGTGATCTTCAGATGCAATAAGATGACTGTTCCTACAAATGCTGAATTTATTATACCGCTTCTTACGAGAGATGTATTTCATGAATCACTTGTCTTTCTTTTATATCTCCCCATCCCCACTTAAGTTTAGCTTTCGGCATCTATTTCTTTGTTTTCCACTTCTTGTGCTCTTGTATCTTCAGAGATATCCTTCTTATTATCCAGTGTCTGTCCAGATTTTTACTGCCATTATTTTCAAGGATTGCAATAGGATGTTTGAATGATGGCTGGCATGGACTATGGAAAAAAAAATGTAAATCACATGGATCACATAAATTCGAAAAAGGAATATACAAGATCAGGAGAACAGATGGGAGTTCTGTGCTCACAAATCAGTTGACTTTGATTTAAGACAAAAATGGAGATGAGAAATCTTGAAGCTATTAACATACTACATGGATTGTCTGTAATGACATACTTTCTTTCATAAATCAAGCTGTGTATGGGACAGGAGAGAATTCCAGCAGAAAACTAGGTCATGATCCAGTTAATGCATCATTTCAGATCATCACCCCACAATGGCTGGGATAGCAGTGAAGATACTGATACAGCTATACATCAACAGACGTTTCTAACCATGTTTACATGGGGCGGGGGAGATGCCAACCAAAAATAGGATGGGCAATGTAGTTAATCATCTAGGAGGGGGAGAGTAGGAATAGAGGAGAGAAATGAATAGATGTCATTGTATGATTCCCAACATCAAGATGGGAGGCGGTGATCAGAGAAAGGGGTTTTTTCTCAACCATTTCAGACATCAAAAAATTTTTACAGTCAAACATTTCAGGCATTCTAAGTATCGCGTGAAAAAACTCTTTCAGCTACTACCAGATCACAGATGAGCTAGTCAATACCACACCTATGGAAGCCAAAAAAATAAAAGGTAATTTTGAATCGACAAAAAAAAAGGGAAACAAAATTGTACAAGCATGTGGACTTCAAATACATAGTAATGGCAACATCTATGTCAAAATTCGCTATTTCATAATGTTGAGGGGTTAACATTCTGAAGCAGAATGAATGGTTTTTCAAGGCGTGGTTCTTTCTGTCAAATTAAATTCACGATATCAAATCAATCCTGCAGCACTAAAATATGAAGTAAGTGTGGAAACTGCTCCATGAGAACTCGAGCTGTATCAAATTAACTGGCACCATAACCTACAAGGTACGGAGTACAAGCTGTAAGTACCAATCCATACGGCATTTGCTACAAAAACATGACTTGCACTTGGGAGCTAGCTGTAGGTGCGAGGGAATTCAGACTGTTAAATTAGGACAGGGTAATGCAAGGCCAAGTGTAGTGTACGCCCATCAAACTGCGACCGACCGACTCGGATCAAATTCTCAGTAGCGCGAAGCAGCATTTGTCACGGAGAGGTGTTGTTAGCTGTCCTAGTATTGGGTGGTCAAAAGTTGGTATTGTGGCCATTCAACCTCAAAATCATAACTGTATGCAAATCATTCTGTTTACAGTCCAAACACACCAATATATTGGAGAATAGATGACTAAAACACATGGCAACTGAAGATGCTGGAGGTATTTAAAGAAAACAGATATAACTTCAGCTAATTATAGCACAATATTTTCCCCCACAATCTCAAATCAAAAGTTGGGCAAAACATTTAATAACTGTTTCTTGATGCTGGTAACAATATGCCTATCACTGGCTTAAAAGTACTGTGCACAATAACCTTTAGACATTTATTGAAGTTCTTTGGGTCCATAACAGATTAAATGCTTCATACTTGCTGCTATTTTGGTCCTTGCAAACTGGAAGCCAAAACCTTCACAAAGGAAATTCTGTTAAAAGTCCATAATTGAGCTCTGAGTGCCAAATACAGACTGTCCTCTGGGCTACATTAGCCAACACACAAACCACTAAATGGAATTCAATTACTGAAAATGTGTTTAGCATGATTTCAAGAGGGCACAACCTTGGTGGGGGAAAAAAAAATCTGCCTTGTCATCTGTACTCTTTTGCTACCATAGCAACAAGAAGCCTATGCTTGCTATTTCTCACAATCATGTTACCATCTGTTGCTCTGTGTCAGAGAATGGGTTTAAACAAAGTATCATTATATTTTGAAATAAAACATACCAAATAGGTCTGTGACCTCATGTCATCAATCTAATCAATGTTATGGATTTCCTTTTGTCCTATAGCCCAATGATAACTGTTCCATCCACCTGTGCATATTCAATGCACATTGCACCTGGAATCCTGTTTGCATACATTATGCATTGAGAGAACTTTTTGTTTTTCAAAAATAGGCTTTGTTACAGAAGTATACTTTTTTTTTTTTGAGTAGCCTGCCTATTACAGCAGCATTGACCCACAAGAAAAGCCTGGCAATAATAACAAAAAATCAATCTTGACAAGTCAAGCAAGAACCAATGATCCGCTGGACTACCTGAGAATTTTATTATCCATTACACCGTAACTGCCATTTTTTTATGCATGTGACATAAAAAGAGAGAATGTAACAAGTGAGATAAATGAGAATGTAAATATGAATATATGTGAGTTCAGTCTGAGGGCAAATCTGTGCAAATTTGTTGAGATTTGTGGGTGGTAAAATCAACTAAGGATGGGCAAAACAATAGGTAGACTGGCAAGGACTGTAGTAGACCACAAGAGTAATTGGATATCACTAGCCAGTTAGAAGTGACATCATTATGTATTGGGTAACACTATGCCATTCAGTAAGGTGTTGACTGACAAAGATAGATAGAGAGAATGAATATTTCATGTGTGGGTGTGTGTTGTGTGAAGAAAATGAGAGAAGGAGACAGACAGACACACAGACAGACAGACACACAGACACAGAAAGGAAAGGGCCCAATAAAATGTGAAAACAGAAATTCTACACACATCTAAATAAAAGGTATTAAAACTATTTCATTGCTATGAATATACAGAGACTCCAACTCTCCCGTTTTCGACGGGAGATCTCCCACCGAAAACCCATTTTTGCAAAATCTCCCGTTCTCCCGTTTGAGATTTAATTTCTCCCGCCCTGGCTCTTTGTCTCCCGTTTGAAAGTATTTCTTGCATATTTCTATCGTATGTTGAAAAAATAAGCCTTAGATAGCACCAGAGAGCATCTAGAACCCTAGGAATTTCGCGCTTCGCACACATCAACTTTGAGTCTCCCATTTGCTCGGGGTTTCAGTCGGGAGAATCTCCAGATCAGAAGGTACTTTGGGTTGGAGTCTCTGAATATATACCATTAGACAAATAAATGGCAGATTGGAGCTCTTCATTGCAGGATACCCACAATGCTGGTCTTTTGTATCAATAAATCAGACACTCCAGTGGCTCAGAATAACTTCTGTCATTTCAATCTTTCTCCCACGTCGTCGACACAGGCTGGCGGCGCCCACTGATGGGCTCAGCTGTCTCCCTCTCAGACCGGAGCTCCGTGTTTGCACAACGGAGGATTTACTTCATCACCATGCCAAGTCAGGCATGCCATGCAAGTATTCCAGGGCGCAGCGCTGACCCCCCATCAAGATCAAAATATGAACAGAAGACCGACACCAGTAACGATGGGTTCAGCAACCAAACTGTATTACTGAGCAAATTACGAATCAAGCTATTGAACTCTTTGGCTTAATAGAATGCTTCCATGTATTAAAATTGTACAGTCTCCATTCAAAATAGATTGCACACAAAATCAAGATCATGAAAAGACAATAACTGAGCAGCCTCTAACATTGTAATGCTCTTCTACAATTTATACTTCCATTTAAAACCACTTGGAACAGAGAAGCAAGATGGGAAAAGGACATCAAAAGTGCCTTAATATGATGCAGAACCACAAATCATATGTGAGGAACATCGAGCCTTTCATCTGCAAATTCTGCTTCATGATTGAAATGTCCACTGAGAATAACTTAAAGCACATAACCAAATCTACAGATCTTCTTCCGGCTAAGGAGATGGTGAACAAGAAACAGTGGCACCCCTGACCTACTTCTACTCAGAAGATGATATCATATCCTCTCATGTCAGATGCAAAGATACCAGATTTATTCCCTCAGCCTCTCTTCCCTGATTTTTTTCCCCAGCTATTCCACTCTCCCCCACACTTTTTATCACAAAGGAATATATTCTGAATCCATTCCCTGCGTGCAATGTTTTCTTTCCAGTAAAACGTTTCCTATCTTAAAGATAGAATAACAACACCACTACTCAATTTTCTTAAATTCTTTTTTCTTTAAAAAGATTGGTCATGAACACTGGAATATTTGATCATTTCAAATATTCAACCCAACTTTTCTTTTTAGAAATCTCAGGCTTACCTAGATTTTATCTGAAAGAAAAATTTAATTTGGAATTTATGTTCTTCTCTTTGTAATAAAATATGAATACTGTACACAACAACAACAAAAATCTTTCTAGAGCGTTATATGAGTTTATTCTGACCACAAAAATTCTGACAAGGAAGAGCAAATCAATCTCAGTGCAGATTAAGAAGAAAAAAGAATTTACCAAGGAAGACGACACATCTTTCACCTCTTTCCAAAGGGCAATGACCCTACTCAAAAAGGCCTGAAATCCTTCATGGATTTTTCCTTGGAGGAGAGCAGATAAAGCCCTACTTCTTACTGACAGGATGATTAATGAGACCTGTAGAAATCTGTGAGCCAGGGAGAGGGCCTCATCCCCCTACCTTAGCCTTCATCAAAGCTCTATTCCCTGTAGTAATTGCCAAGAGAAGAGAGCAAAGGGTTGTCATGGGAGGCCAAAGACAGTCACCGGTGAAGACCAAGCCCATCAAGACAACTATGGCCTCAAGAAACCTGTCCAAATTTCTTACACAGTACTAAGAACACCGAACTCTTCAACTGAATGGATCTTCTTTCACCATCTGCAATGGTACATTCGAAAACCATGCCTAGTGCAGGCTTGCTAAGATGAAATTGCCCATCAGTGACTATGTGCACCAAAGCAACTTATGGTATGAATCCTGCGAATGGACTAGGAGATTGGCCGAAAGAAGTCAATAACTGCATGATACTTTTCTCTGAGTGGGACTGCTTGCAAGAGCCTGTTGTGTGAGCAATATCCAGAATGTTACCTGGATTCCTGAACATATTTTGAGTCGGGCCAACCTTCACAGTACATCTTCCCATGATATAGTCCCTTTCATTTTGAAATACTGAATTTTGCTACCAGCATTTGGTAGTGAAAATCACAAACAGTCAACAGAGCTCCGCACCAAGAAGCTTAAAGTGCATAATGCACTTTGCACTGAAGGCAGGTGGGTAAATCTAGCAATTCCATTGGTCAGAATGACAAACTGCATTTTCTAGAGGATTGGTGCACTGGTTTAGGCTTTCTTCTGGCTCTATGATAATTAATAACTTTAACAGACCTCAAGAAGCCCTAAAGTTGTCTGGTTGAGCACTCTTCACTCACAACTGTTAGTCTTTGGTAGCAGCAAGAGGGCCTTGAAAAAGACTACTATTACCCACGATGGCAAAGATATTTCCCCCTGACATGCCTCTCTAACATCACTAACATACTGAGTGGGCAGTTAACCCCAATCAAAGGAATTGTTCATTCCAGTGTCAAAATGCTCAGCAGCCAGTTTTAGCAATTTCTTCCAGGTGAACGATATTCCAGCCCAATGCAATTACTTATACACTTCAGTTATCCTGCTCACTCAGGGACAAAGTTAACTGCCCTGAAGCCAAAAAATTTGGGATTGTGAGCTTTCTTCCTTCCTATAACTTCTATCATTGAATAAAGGTTACCATCCAAAGTAAACCTTCTGATCAGATAGTGTTCCCATCCCCCCCCCCCCCTGCACACACTCACATTTCAGTTGATGGCAATTGAACTCTGGAGATACCAACATTCAAAGCATATAATTATTTAGAAGCTCCCCCATTGGCTCCATTAGAGCTCCAATATATCTAAGCCTGTCAGTACTACTGGTGACTTGTGTCCATACAATATCTAAGGCAGTGAGGCAATGGGTGGTCCTAGAAGGGTTCCCAGTTTCAATCTCTATACCCTGTCACATAATTCTCCAAAATTTGGCCACAGTGCAAATGGGATATGAGATATTCTTTTTTTATGGGGAAGGGGGAGAGAAGAACAGGATGTTATTGGTGTGGGATGCACCAATAGTGATACCAGGGTCCCTTGTCCGCCCATCCAGCACTACACCAAACATGGCCTGCCGGTCGGTACAGAGCCCCCCTGCCAAAGCCAAGCCTCCTACATGGTTCGAAATCATGCCCAAAACTGATAACAATGATTTCATTCATGAGGACCCAGGACTGAATAAACACAGGCCCGGTGTTGACAGACGTGAGGACTTCTTGTTTGGATTGCCATGGAATTGGAAGACACTACTTGGCTGGATGTAGAAAAGAGGCAGGAAGAAGAAGCCAGAGGCTTGGAGCTCAATGTTTATCTTCCACTCAAAGTCTGCTACAGACATGTCAAGAATGGGCAAAAGTTTTGTTTTCTGGAGAGGTTCTCTTCAGTTCCACCTTTTGACTTTTTACCCACCTCATGACTCCCTATCACCCCTCCCCCACAAAAGAAAAAAGTGTATTAAAATGACAAAAAGGGTCTAAATCACTTAAAACCTTTTGTTGGACTTCCTGTTGGCAAGCATTGTCAATTTATCAGTGCTGTATTACAGTCCTACAGCATCTCTTCAGTCTTCAGGCTTTGAAGGAGAATTTCTAATGGAGCTGTAATGTTGCATTATAATTGGTCCTTTTAGTCCCACACATTCCTTTATTTGGAGTCTATCACCATCTTTACATACAGCAATTAAACAGTTTTTACACTGTAAACAGAGTGAGGGTTGATTTGTAGTGGGAGTTTCCATGGAATGTATCTCACCACCAAATCATGAAACAACTGACTGGGTGATTTTTTTTTCTTCAAATTTCTGTTTCTGTGTTTATTCCCTGTAAGGTTCATTCCACCCTGTTTTTCACAGTTCACCCTGTTTTTCACAGTTCACATGGAATTTAGTGCAGTCATCCCTCCCCTCTGCCCCTCCCCTCTGCCACCTACCCCCCCCCCCCCCCCCCCCCCCCCCCCCCGTTTCCTACCCCCTCTTTAACGCTGGAAGTATGGATCTCCATGGGCAATTCACAATGAATTCATAAATGGCCAACTGGTGTGAGCCAGAGATGGAAGGGGTGGGTGGGTGTCCCTCTGTAGTCTGGCCGACCCACTGACCCTTGGAGAGACGACAGGGCGTCTCCACCACTTCACAAGAGAGGGTATCACAGACTATATAGAAAGAGGATAGAGAGACAGAAGAGAGAAATGGTAGAGCAACAAACTGAACTTGACCTGTTCATACTTCAACTGGCTCCACTCTAGCAATAACATGCTTCTCTCAAACATACTTTGGTTGTAGCCTGTGTGTACATTGTTGCCTTATCTGCTTGAGGAATCAGTATATATTAATCCCAAAATGCTGAAATCAATGTAGTCATATCTGAGGCATCCCATGGGATTGACTACAATGACAGCTATCATAAGTGAGTTGATGCTTCACTGATTAAAATATTGAGCAATATGAAATCTGTCCTAAAACTTTCTGCCAAGTTTCACAGTCTCTACCCTACATCACAGTCATGATTGGTGCAAAAATGGGTAAACCCGCGCTATAAGAAAAATCTAAATGGATAACAGAACCTCTTTAAATCTCTGAACAAAGAGTCTCTGGATGTTGGCATATATGTCTGCATTCTCTTCACCAAGTTCTGGGAAATTTGGTACAATGTTGCCACTTGATATATTTCCTGAGTAGACATCATGGAAACAATCTACAAAAGTTTCACTTTACCTAAGGTAATTCCTGTAGTCAAAGTGAAATCGTTTTGACAAAATCTTGGACTAAAGATAAATAAAATACTTCCAAAATTGTAATTTATCATCCACAGGTATAGGTTCATGTAAACCGGCTGGTTGTACTGTCTGAGATTGGACACTGGAGACCGACTCCAAACGACCTGCTGAAAGGCTAATATCTGTGAGATATTCCTTCGATGTTAAAGGTGATGAGGGTATGGCAGATAACAAGGTAATTGATGGAAGAGATTAACATCAACAGGGCAATCTCAATTTCATCTCTAAAGATGAACGAGGTACTTGTTATTGCCAGAGTTTTGCAGCTCCGCCTTCTTTCCTGCTGGGGAAAATATGATTCATGGAGTAAAAGCACCTTCTAGTTGTTTCCTTTCGGTCTCACAAAGGGTGCTTTTTATTCACAGTCCATTGACCTTATATGTCCTTCCGGTGTCTGCCTATCATAAACATATTGCCACTTATTCCACAGAGTGTCTCTGAAACAAGGTTACAGTAAAAAAATATGAAATATTGACCACATTACCGGCCAAAAATATTCCCTCTCTGATCGTTCATGTTATAGGTTAAGTATCTAGCAGCCTCCAAATATCAGAAAGGAGATAATTGTCAAAGGAAGGACAATTCTAAAGTTTGAAGAAGATCATCTAGATAATGGCTTATTCTTGTTCCGTTTCTTGATCTTTCTCCACTGGTTCCGTGCTTTTATCATTAACCTACATCATCTGGAAGATTCTTTTTTTGGGGGGGGGGAGAGGATATACTTCAGACACTGTACACATTGACAGGTTTAGGTTTCTATGACAACACATCGTGTGGTAGAAGAAGAAAGGGAACATTTGTCTCCTTCAAATTGAGCTGGTGGATCTCAGTATTCCATCAGGGGACTGCCTTGACACCAAGGACCGCATCAATTGGCTCCTCGTAAAATGCCTACCAACATCAGACTGGAGGCGAGATGTGCATCAGCTGCTGTGGTGGCTGAAGGAAAGGTGCCATTCACATTAGAATTATCGTCATCAAATACCATTTAATACCACAGTAATAGATACCACTGGATTTTGGTTGGTATCGTTCTCATTCACAAATTATCATGACATTTCTGGCCCAAAAGTACATATATCTCAAAGGTAAGCACTGAGCATATGCATATCTTTTATGGAAAGAAGATAAAAAGTATGTCGGGTCACACAAGAATTACACTGCAGTGTGGTGGGTGTTATTTCAAGATAAGATTCACACTCAAGCTTGCATATAGGCCTATGTATTACGTGCAAAGTTTGAATTACCATCCAAAATACCATCCAATTTTGCAAGGTATATCTCGATGTATTTGTGTTCACATCATGATACACAGCATTATTTCACTGTAAGTAAGAATGGGTCTGTTGAAGACAATTTTAAATCATGTTCTGCACCTAAACACACTCTCTTAGTGCATTAACCCTCTCAAATTCACAATCATACAATTACAATGAAATCTGTGCACTGATAAGACTCACAGATAGCAAGGATAGAGCTAATAGACTGCCATACCCAGATTATGACAGCATTGTGATTCCTCTGATCATACTGAGAACATACTCATACAAATGTCTGTGGCTGCTGCATTTTGTAAAGAGAAGGTACCCGCGCCATACAAACCATCTTTCTGGCTGAGTCATCACGCAAAGAAATTACGATTACTGTAGGTGAAAATGGGCAGCCCTAAGAGTTCTATGACAGTGAGGAGACATATATAAAACTCCTCATCAATCAAGTGCCAATTTTGTCCACCCCAAAGTTTTTATCTCCAAAAATAGACTTTAATTGCCATTGTGAAGTGGAAAACCTGACCTTGCATGGCGAGTGGGTGATATTTAACTACCCACATACACTACAAAGAAAAAAAAAAATCTGTTCACTTTTTAGAATGACTGAAGCAGGAATCCTACTGTGCAATCTACTGAACTCAATACCTGAAATACTATGCAAATAAGAATATCCTCCTACATACACCGAACTGAATGAGAGAAAAGCCTGGAACAATTCCAAGACTATTATAACAGCTTCTTGTACATGTATTTCTGCAGAAATCACTACCACTGCATGCAGGTAACTACATGCCCACACAGATTTTTGTCCCAGTTCTGGAATTGTTTTAGTCTCAGAAGGATAAATTTATTTTTAAAGGGTCAATATCCACTCGATGGACTAGCAAATCCTATACTGGATGAGTAAAAGAAAAGGACTGCATACTATCCCTACTTAAGACTATTACGATTGAAAGAAGCCTTCATGCTATAGCTGGCTCCAAGCAGTCAAGGCAGTCATGCAGTCAAAGCCAAAAAGACCAAAGGAAGAATAAAAGAAGTTAATGGAGGCAGAAGTGGAGGAGCCATTTCTTGTGTACACAAGATCCTCTTCTTCAAACAAACGGTCTGTTTTTTATGAACTGTGTGCTAACAACTCCCACAGACACCTATACCATGGAAGTCAAGTTACTTCTTACTGTGTATGGAGGCTCAATGTCAGTGAACATGACACTGGGACTACTACGTTTGTTACTCTGTGCTTAAATTGCTTTGCTATCAGAGTTGTACACACAAATGGTTTATTTTGTTTGTTTGTTTATTTGCTTGTTTTTCTTGTGACAATACCAACATGGACAAAAGGAGCTTCAAGTTTTCCCCAGTTGTACACATTGGATCAATAGATGTTTGGTTTCATTTTACAAGAATATCAAAATGTCATCAAATTCTGGAAGGTGCTGACAGGTTTTTCTTCAGAAATACAGCACACATTCAGTGTGTGCTAAAAGATTCCTGTATCCCATCTGCCATCCCCTAACACACACACACACACACACACACACACACACATGCACACAAATAAACAATGTTGGTTTCAAAAGTTTGCAGCTTTGTGTATTTGCCCAACATATCACTTTTAAATCTTGACTGCAGAATAAATCTGTTTCAGCTCAATTTTCTTGATACACCATGTACTTACATAAAGTTTACAAAGTTTGTAATGTCCAATGTAGTAAAAGATGGCACCAAAATATTGAGAGGATTAAAAGGGGGGGGGGGATTGTTTTCAGCGCTAATCGCAATAACAAGGGTAATGTGGGAAATCCAGTTCACACATGCCCTGCTCAAACATTGCCATCAGAACTGAGTGTGCTGTGTAAATGACAATCTGAAGTATCTCCACTCTTTCCTTTCAAAGTGTTCCCCTTGTGAAGCAAAACCCAAATAAATCCAACGAACAGGTCAATTCACCCAGACAAAATATCCCAAGCAGTCAGACTAGACACCCCCATCCCCAAAAATGTGATGATTGCAAACTGAAAATGATATGTGACCATGCACCTCAAAACCAACATAAAGTCGCACACACTGATTTTGCGTGAGGACTGAAAATAAGTGAAATGGATCAACCTAGCCGACTTTTTCATATTTTCTGAAAGAGCGGATCTTCTTTTACATTATGCTAAAATTTGGTATCATAAAACGGGCAGGAAAGTGTGTTTTTTTTTAGCAGTTTATCTCGAACATTTTTGGTAGAATAGTGTGATTAGGTGTGTCTTTAGAATCCCTTTTTCATTTCTGAAAAACAATGTCCACACTCTTCACTTTCAACTCTAATAACTTTTGAAAGGATAGTGCTACTGCTTTGGAAGTTGGCATTAATTATGGAAAGAATGTGTTTATGAGGCATGCTTAATTTTAGTTTAATCTGATAATCCCTTCATTGTTGTTACACTGGTGGTTTACTCTCTGTTTTTTGTCCCATTCATCGCACAGCCAGCACGGTTTTGTACAGATTAAGCGCTTGAATAGACACTGTACTTCAGAGCCTCTTTTCTCAGTTCACACTTTTCCTGAGTTTATGCTTTCTTTCCAATATTTAGATAGGTTAGGAAAGTCCATTTGATTTGAGTTATACATCATTTTAAAGCTTAAAGTCTGTTCTTTCAGAATATGGTCTTAACTAAAAATTCATGTCTGGCGACTTTTTGTTTGTTTTGAGGTGCAGGGTCATGATCCTGCAGGATGGTCCAGCAGTATGTACGATGGATTTCAGATTTGAGAGCCATTTTCCCAAAGTTGGACTGTATCTCTTTTATTTCTCTCAAATTGTCTCCATGACCCTAACTCCTTCACACGTCGTCTGCCTTTTGATTCTTAGCTGTCTCGCTCCAAATCGGATCACAAACGCATGGGTGTAAATTGATTCTCATCCACTCTCAGAACTCTCAATTTCCCCCGCCACATCTTTTTCCATTTCTGTCCAGTAAATTTAATTCGAAAGCAATTTTCCACATCATCACCGGTCCCCCTCCCCCAAGTAAACCTAGCTCATGATCATGCTATTCCATAAGTGTCTCCTGGGTTTCAATGGATAAAGAGCTGAAAAAAAGAAGGGGGGGGGGTGAGGAAAATAGGTAACTCAAGCGTGATTACAGTTTGCCCTCTGAGAAGCAAAATTATGTTTTCATTCAGTTAGAAAACTGCCACATGCTGTTCTCTTCTTTCAAGCATATTTTGTTCATTTTCTTTTTTGGAGCCATTGAGGTGCAGGATAAATAAAGAGCATATTATGCCAAATTTTTCTCTGCATAGTCAGCCATAGCTACCACCTGTCAAACTGCTTCAGATACAGTTATATCATCAAAACCCAAATAGGCCTACTGAGTCACTGTAGTATTGCAAATGCATACTCAATACTTTTAGGTCAAAGCAAGTTCAGCAGACAAATACATATAAACAATTTTAAAATATGTTTACATCAGGTACTTGTGTTCACATTGCTCTGGGAATAATATATATGGTATTTCCCTCATAATCAATTAATACATAAAAGGTGTAGGCCTATGTTGATTTGAGTAGTATGAACGACTTCTATGACCAGAATGACTACAAGGCATAAACTGTGATGAATTGAAGAAATGTTGACTTCGAGTTACTGAAATTAATCTCAAAGCAGACCATCATCACAGAGGAATTGGCACGTCTGCATCCTGCAACACGTTTTCTGCACAAATGAATGCGAGGTCATGTAAGAGGCCAGGGATTTTTTTTTTCTTTTTTGGCTGCATCCTGTATTTATGATGTTTACATTAGATTATGGTCCACACCATAATTCATCTGTGTGCAGAAGGCAGCGCCGTTTCCCTGATCCCCAAACAACACATATTTCAAAGTGATGACAACCTACTAGGACTGGTAGAGTAAAGATAGTACAAGATACCAGCCCAACACTTGTGAATTACCTCCTGGAGACATGGTGAATACAAAAATGGTAAGAAGGACATTAAAAGGAAATTGTATTAGGGGTCAAAGGTGAATGTTACCCAGATTCAACCATCTCCTCATCACTCAATACCCAGATAAATCTGTATACTAGTAATCTGTGAAGCATCTACTAGTATGTATCAGTGTACATGCAGCTAACGGTACGAGTCTACGTAGATAACTTTCACAATTCCTTTCCTAAGTTCCTATTCTATTTAACCGTAAAGGCACTTACTATGAGGTAGGCTGCAGTACTCAACATGGCAGCCTTCAAAACAATCGGTTTGCACAATGGGCTTTCTTCGTGTATTGCTACTTATAAGATTTGAGTATGTTTTGCCATGAATAGAAAAAGTATCTATTGTGTCCTCTTGATTATTAAATCATATACAAATAAAGTCCCTTTGCTTGAAAAGGGCAGATACATGAATGTTTAAAGTGGTAACAGCAACTTCGTCATTCTTATTTCACACAACTGATGATTTCCTCAATTCAATGATTTCAAATGACATTGTTTAAGTGATATTTCACATCACTTAATTCTGAAAACAAAATAAAGTGTGGTATGACATAACAAGTAGGGTTCACAGGCAGGAATCTCAGACAAATGTACTCAAAAAGCCCATATTGTTATTTTTTTCCCCCATTTGACTCAAAGTCATATGCCGTACCATACCCCAAGCTGCAAACCATTGATTTGTAATTCCTCTCTTCTGCTGCACAAAAGAAACAATGTTGCCGTAAACGATAAGTGTGGAAAGGTCTACACAAAGCACATTTGAATGTGGTGTTTAGAATGTGGTGTTTACTTTGGTCTACTTTTTCCCCTCACTCCTAGCAGATTTCATCACGATAAGTAGATGTTCTATTCACCGCAAGTCTGCCAAACGACGAGACTCCTAGCTCAAAGTGACAGTCACTGATGTGAAACATCTTGTCCAGTGAATCATGCATTGGCATAACCACAAAAGGAGAGGGAAAGATATAAAAGGACAGAAAAAAAAACCAGCCTTGAGCAAAAGAAGTGGGAGTGAGTTGGCGCATTTATTGTTACTCTTTTGGGATCACTAGTTTAGACCAGAGGTGAAATTGTATGTTGTGTAGCTGTTAATGGTCATGACAAAGCTAAGAAAGCATCACCACTGTTCATCTCTTATAAGCATGCGCAAGACAACACATCGATGAAAGAATTAAATATGTGAGGGTTTTCATCAAAGACAAAGGCTAAAACAGATTCTTTCTTTCTTTCTTTTTTACTGCAATTTTAATTCAACAATTGCACTGTGGGAGAATTTTCCTTATGTAATATAAGCAATAAAGAAGAACAAGGAATCTGATCAAAATGACTATCATAGCACACGATCAGCTGCATTCAAGACACTCAAGATATGCCCACATGCCATCACTAGTTCTCAAAGCTGTCTGACAATCCCAAAACTGAGAAATCAAAGATGACATTCTTATTAACACTGGTCTCATATCTGGCTTGTTATGGAAATCATGGAGAAAGTGTCGTTCTCATACTTTCATGCTCTAAGTGTCAAAGGCCCTAGATGGAAAAGACTTAGGAGCAAAAAGGGAGATTTCTGTCATCATTCCCCAAAGATGCCTGACTCGCATTTCTGCGAGTGTCATGACGATCCGCCATCCACTCGAATTTCTGGTGGTGTCACGACGTGACGATCCATACGTTGATGGATCATGAACGTGCGCCTTACAGCACATTACTGATTCCCTCTCTACGTGCGCACTGAGTTGAGAACATCTGTGACCCGGAGAATGATCTGCATTTGATACCTAAGCCAGGATCATCACAAACATCAGGAGTTTTTTGAGATGCTCTCGGTGAAATTTCTCCATCTGGGTCATATGACCAGAAGACGACTGCATGATGTTTCCTGCCAGAGCAGGCAAAAAAAAAAAAAAAAAAAAAAAAGCTGCTGCGAATAACTGGTACATGAAAGTTACTGCCTGCTCTTTTGGCTAAGATGTTATCTTGGCTCCCCTGACAGTCGCGCACATCATCATTCATCTCGTCAGAGGGGGCATGGAACTCATGATGCCGGACTGAAGTCATAGCCACGCCCTTTTGACATTTGATTTTGTCCACATGACATGTTTCTCCCTTTCAACCATTCTTATTTCATTCGGCATGGTCTGTCACAAGATAATCAGAAGTGTTTGGCATCTACTCACACGTTCTTCCCTCTCTTAACATGGTTCCATTACGTGCAGCATGCACAAAGTGAAAACATATGAAAACTTTGCTGAAGACTGAACAAGGTTACTGGCTTTGACATGAATCTAAATATGTGGGACTGACATGACAAATTTGTGTGTGTGAAGGGTATAGAGGGATTTGAAAAGAAAAAGAAAAGAAAATGACAGAGAAAGCAGAAGACATAAATGAGTCATTCCCATTGATCATCTATACAACCATTGACCATCACATGTGAAGATTGTCACCTTGATAAAAACTTTCATTCGACGAATATATTTCTGTGCACAGAATTATAGCAGAGGTATTGCTGTAACTATCTACCATGTAAATCTTCAATTGGCTTTATGTTAACGCATTCTACTCTGCTCATTTCAACAAAAGGACAGAGTAAATCAGCCCCTCAAAAATGACATTTTAATGTATCAGTTCTATTTATATTTGTTCATTAGTTTTGCTATTATTGAGGCGAGCATTTTTTCTTTTCTTTTTATGCTAGCCTTTGTATATCTGTCATAAATAAATCATGGCATAACAAACTGGCAAATCCTGCAGCATTTCATTCATGTGAATTTTTGAACCTAACAATGACTTCAAGAAAAAAAAAAAGGCTTACTCTTCTAACAGAAATCCCATAAATCAACTTATGATGTCATAAACACATATTTCTGTATATTGTCCAATATATAGCTGGAATCCCCTCAATGTAAGGGGAAAAAATGCAATAAAAACATTGAGCAGGAATAGTATGAAAAGAGCTTTCAATGTTTCCATTTTCTGCTTGTTTGCCAGATATGTTTGTGCGGCATAGGGGGGTCCTTGTTACTGCCCCACTGGAGACTGGTAGAGAAAACAGAGAATCTGAAAAGCCACCTACGGATTCCTTCCACACTATCAATATTTAGACTCACGGAGTGCTAACCCTGGTACTGGGCACTCTGAAAAGATACCTTGTTATACTAGCATTACAGGCTGTATTAACCCGTTCAGGATGAGTCCCGAGTATACTCGGGCAGGTGTCTATGGGAAAAGCATGTTTTAGCAAAATCAGTCTGTCCTCAACAAAGATTCATGGAGAATACTTCATTATCAAACTTTTTTTCAAAAACTGATGTCAAATTCACCATTTTTATTTTTTGAGCATTCTGAATGGGAATAGTAAAACAGCCTTTTATTGAATGCTACAGGAATGAGAAAATATGTTTAAAGACATGCAGTGGGCAGTTTTCTCCATCTGGCAAACTTCAATAAACCAATGAATCTATTTATTCCATCAAAATTCTGCTGTATCAGGGCGTAATACTTTATTTTGACAAGACTTTGCTTCATTTGTGTTCTTTACACGAATCAACTGCATCATCACATACATACCTTGATCATATGGAGAGAATCAAGAACACTGCAGTAAAGAGTATTTTGTGAAAGAGAAACATTTTACCTGACCGATCTTTTCGAGGCCAGCACTGTTGGGGTTTAATTTCCTGTATCACATCTTAAATACTGTACACTGCAAACAAGCATATTTCTTGCACACTGGTCAGTATACTGCAGCTATTGCTGTTAGTCCTAACTACTTGAAAAACATATAATCACATAGCATGAAATCATTACAAAAATATCACGCAATGACACTTCAGCCATGTTACTTGAGTGTTCTGCAACATTTGACTACAAGGCAACCCTGTTAATGCACACCAGGCTTTTAAAATTGTTATTGAAACTCCCATGCCCTAGCTAGTTACACAGAATAAGGTGCATGGGAACTTGGATTGCAAATTAAAGTGCGAGGGGATAGATTTGAGGCAACTAGGGGGAGTGAATACGGACGGTACTGACCCACATCAGAAACTTCAAATACCATGTTGCATTCTTTATGTCATCCCTCTTTGCGCAGCTCAGGGATTGACTCAGGGGCAGTCAACACATGTAGAATGTGCACATAATCCACTATGTTCGCACAATAGCCCAGAGATTTCCATCATTAAATACCTCCTGTGTATAATACGAAGGCCTATATAAAAGCAAGTCAAAGATTTTCAGGGGCAGTGGCAGGCAGCAGAATGAAAATAGAGCATTCTGACAACTGTCCCCGCTGAAAAAAGAAAAACAGATCAGATTTTCCTTCAGCCATGCTTGGATCTACAACAATTCTCCCCATTCATGGTCATCCCTTCTGGCTCACAGATACCCCTGGTAGCTCTGGTACTAGCACCCCCACTTTAACCTAAAATAAAAAAATACATTTTTAACGAATAAGAAACCTAAAAATCCTTTCCCTGTTACAGTTGCAAGCATCATGTCATAGTTGAGTCAAACATCAAAACATTTTGATCATGCTGAGGTGGAGTTTAGTCTAGACTAGGGTGGGGAATTCTTGGATTCAAAATTAGCTTGGCACACCTCTACAACTCCATCTTCTGAGCCTTGCCGCTTACCTGACCTCATCCTGGGTCATAGTGAGCTCCAAACAGGAACAAGAAAATCTAACAGACTATTTCTTGTCAAGACTAAATGTGTTTATTTGAAAAATCTGCACCCCATAAACAAAGTTTGCACCTTCTATTGCTCTGGACCATGAAGACCTGCTTGTTGGGAATGGCCAAGAGTAATCAAATTTGCTCTCCAGACGCTACCAGCGATTATCATTTGTGTGTATCTAAAGTATTTATTCGATAATTCCGTGAACAGGACCCACCCACCCCCCAAAAAAAAGACAATTGAATCACAAACAGACGTTCCCTCTGAACATTCTAACATCTACAGCGGTTAACCTTCTGACAGCATGAAAATGCAACCTTGCCAGCATTTGCTACAGTGGTATATTCACAGTCGTAAAACTGAAGCTGTAAATCATTAAAAATTTGAGCCGAAGTGGGACAGATATTGAAGAGTTAGAATGTCAGTAAATCTAACCTGGCATGTCATGGGCAGATTTCAAGCATTCTTTCACTGATGTGATTAGGACACAGCTCACTATGTACTCTTTTATTTGATTGTGAGTAATATGCCATAACTAAAATTATGGTATCAACTAATAAATCAATCAAATAAAATTCATTTATGGAGAAAAAAAGCATGATATTTAATATACCTTTAAAGGACAAAGGAAGTCATATGAAAAGTAAGATAAATAAAATGATACTGACCAAGTGCTAACTCATCATTCATATTGCCATTTCATACACTAGACTTCTAATAAATTCATACAATTACGACATATTGCTGACCCTTAGTATCACTGAATGCATTTTTGAAAAACGTACTGACACACTCTAAGTATTTTCATAATTTTCATAAAGTAACAGCTGGTTGAAAACAATGACAAAACATGGTTTTTGTTTCTCCGAACAATCAGAACAGAGTCAACAACTGTAATAACAAGATTGCACTTTTTCACTTTCAGATTAGGACCTACTGTCTGAACTCGATGTCAACACCATAATCCTAAAAATCATTTATTCCTGGAACAGGCGAAAATATTCACACGGTGGAAGAATATATGACAGCCAAACTTTGCACTGCATACAAGGTTATGAAATATGACCATTTCCATTTAACCCTCTGAAGACCAACATCTCAAAATACCATAGACATTTTTGGCATCCTGCTCTATACCAGCAGGATGCCCAATAGTAATGCCAGGGTGAAGGTGATATCATTGCAGGCTGCAGCCACCTGCGTGAACCTGCAAGCAACAGGTATCGCACGGGTTGGAGCCCCATGCTGACAGGGTTGACCTCTTGCTCCACTCATGCCTTATTCTCTACATCAACCCCCTGATCCAGAGCAGAGGAGCCAAGCCCCTGAATCTGGCTGGTCTGGTCGTGGAGACGCTGGACTACCCGCTGTGCCAGTATAAGCCTCAGGACCAGGAGGTCCAGAGGTGAACTGGGAAGCTCTTGAAAAAAGGACAAGTTGGTAGTAGTCTCCTGCAGCTAGTCTCAGTTTACATTTAGTCTATTCTCTCCATCTTTCTATGTCCAGCTCCATTTGAGGAAAGACTTGGCAAAAGATCATTAGAGTTTCAAGAAAAGCCACTCTTCAGAGATATATCTTTTTTTCTTTTTTTTTTGTTTGTTTTTAACTAAGTCTTCTGGTAGCTAAAGCCTAGCTAATTCCACCGAAAGCTTCCACTTCCATGTGTACACCACTTGCTTCACAGAGGAGTAAGACACTTGAAATAGCCTTAGGACACCTTGTTACAATGTAGGTCCTAGAACATAGTGACAACATGTCATCTGACAAGGTGCACATTTTCACAAGATTCCTGTGTGTAATTCTTGTTCCTACATGTACAAGGGTAGGGGACCTCTTTTCAGCCAAGGCACATTGCACTGAGGTTTGGGCATTGCAAGGTATCACAGGACATCTTCCAGCTTGTAGGACTAGACTGGGCAATGCACTTTGGCCTACAAAGTGGAGTCTTGCCGTGCCGAAAATTGGAGCCCAGCAGTGAATTCCACCACAGGTACCAGGTACATTTCCCCCTTTGGGATGGGAGAGGAGAGCTAACTGGCTACTGGAGTGGGAAGCTGAGTAGGTCATTTCAAGTAGCATGACTTGCAGTCGGCTGTCTCTCATCACGGGTCCGAGACTAGATGGAAAGCATCCTCGTCTACCACAGCTATGCCTGGATCAAACCACAAATTTTCTTCGCAATCAAACAATTTATCAGGATAGATTTGCCTCGTGAATGTTTATCGCTTTTTCCCTCAGTTGATTTGATCAACTCAATGTAGCGGTTTATGAGGCAATAAAAGTCACCCTTTGATATGAGTCACAACAAATTGTTACTACATATACATCCTGCATTGTCTATTCACAAAAATCATAGTATTTTACCATATTTCATTAATTTCTTCATCCACAGTATATGTACAAACTCAAACTCTACACAGTACCATGCTGCAGCGATGCCAAGTGGAAAGAAAGCAATGGAGATGGTAAAGATGCCCCTCCCCTCCCCAGTGATGTTCCTGAAATCTATGCTTTCAACCCAGTACCTACACTTGTAGTTGTTTTTCCCATGTTTTCAGAAGAGAAGGGATTACACCTGCTCTGGTATACAATTTTCAATTTTTCTCCTTACTTTTGTATTTTGTTTTCACAGCCCGAGCACAACTGACACAGATTCCGAGAGTGCTGAAAGATTTGCCTGTACTCGGTTCTTTGCCAAGAGTCTAGACAGACACCGCTGGTAAAGACCGAATAAGTGCTAGGTGTGTGTTGCAGTCGCCTAATGGAGCGGTGGGTGTTTGATTTGTTTAGTCTTACCTTAGTGCAACTGCTGTTTTTGCAGCTGAGGGAGTGATAAGCCCCAGATCCAATACTCTGTGTCTTGTTCTTCAACATGAATGCTGCCATGTGTGAAAGCCCATACCGTTGACAAGTTAATATAAGCAACTGCAACAATGTCCTTTGCACCTTTGACCATAATGTCCTTGCATCAAACTGGCTGATCTCATTTACTATGTCATGTCCTACCTTTACATATTGTAAAACATAATATATTCGCGGCATGAATTTTTCGTGAATTGCAGCTGATGGCCTTTTTTGCGGCATGAAATTTTCACAAACTGCCACTGGCATTCAATGCACATAGTGAAGACAAGGCACATTGTGTAGACTAGAACTTTCGCATGCATTTTAATTTTGCGAATCTTGGCGCTAACAAAATTCGCGAAATTCAAATGCACGTGAACATTCCTCGTTTAACAGTATGTTTGCTTTTTTGTTTTCTACTACCTCTTTTCTATTCTCAACTGCTGCTTGATTTATCCATTAATTCACAAACGCCTACAATCATTATTACATTATTCATACATATGTAAAGCCGTCAATCTCTTTGTTACAGTCCCTTATTCTCCGATACATAATCACTTCCATCCTGTATTTATAACATGCGTATCCTTTCTCCTCCCATCTTGGATTTGATGTTGCAGAAAACGCTACAGACTGCCACCTCTAAAGCTCCTGGTCTATGACTGGACAACACACACTGCAATCAATTTCCCCTCCCACACCAAGTTTCACACACAAAGCCATCTGCCGTCAACCTGTTACGCTCCGCTCCAGTCCATATTCACTTCAAGTGCCGAGTGCGGCTACCTCACTCATTACTTGGTTTCAAGATTTAGAGATTCGGGTTCCAGCCGCAAGGCACACTCAAAACCAAACTCTTGGCCCCATAACATCAAAGCAGATATATCGATGATCTCACACATAAAAATAGATCATACATCTCTGTAGTCTTGCTACAAAAGTTTTGGGTATTCCAGCGTGTTGCATATAATTTTACTTTCAGACTGTTCAAATTTCTTGGTTGCAATAACATTTCTAGAATGCATTTCTGATCTCGTATAGAGCATTCAAACATTGAAATGCATCATTTCCAACTATAACTGTGAAAAAAGACATCCTACAAAGAATATGTGTCTCTAAAAGCCATGACCTTTCAATCAAATATCCAACTTCCAATAAACTATGCACACATGAGTCTGGAAATACAAGCACCCGCCATGCACTATAATCCTGACAGTGTGCTCTTTAATGGCAGAATTGAGTGAAGGTCCAAGCCAGCAAAGATCTACCTTCTCAAACATGTTTCCTACTGAGGTCATGAGCGTTCAGATGCTAAACACACTCACCCAGAATCCAGCGAAACTCATTTTACAAAAGACCACCAGACTGTGATTGGCCAAACACGATTGAATTTAGCTTTCAAGAATTACTTGACGAGCATGAAATGTTTCTGACCACAAACTTACAAATTATGAGCTCCTTTGCCAATCTCAACGGAGTGAAAGACGTACCATGTATCTATAGTGGCTGGAGTTGGGGGGGGGGGGGGGAAGGGGGAGGACAGGTTGGTGAGCTGTGAATACATTTCAAGATACAAGGAAGATTTGGGGAGCAGGACGGCAACGTAAGGGTGCATGAGCAAATTGAAAGGTGACAGTGACTCTTTCAACTTCACTTTCAGTTAACCTTGAGGACACATGTTTTAACCAGTTTCTTGATGGAATCACATGGTAGTCTCCAATGCAAAGACCCTGTGGCATTCTCAAAAGTTCATATCATTGTGTTGAGTTTGAAGATGAGCAATACTTGAGGAGAGCAATTTCAAAACATTTCATTTTGATCAATTCATTTAATTTTAGCACATAACCAGATTTTCCCCTGCTTCCAAAGCTACAATTTCATTATATGATATAATCGTTCTGACATTCATCAATGTTATCAGAATCGGACTTTGTTCAGGCTGCCCA